>NW_026623593.1:12896-17819 GCF_030028575.1 Malurus melanocephalus
TTTCCTTTCCTTTCCTTTCCTTTCCTTTCCTTTCCTTTCCTTTCCTTTCCTTTCCTTTCCTTTCCTTTCCTTTCCTTTCCTTTCCTTTCCTCACCCTGCCTTTTGAAGTATATATCATTTATTTTCCACATTACACTGTCTATGCTTCAGCATTTTAATTCTGATTTGTATAATTTTTTAAGTCTTAATTTTTAAACATACTTGGTGTTTTTTTTCAATTCTCCAAATGRGTTCTTTGGCCTCCACTTACATAATCCTCCAGACTTGTGTTAGAGATTGTAGAGAAAAGCTGATACCACACAAGCATAGTATTGGCAGTATGGTGCATCTGTAACCAGACTAAATAGCAAGGCATTATTCACAAGGAGGTGAGGTTATATCTGCTGCTGCTAAGCTCTTAGCTGTTCAGTTTTAACACTGGATGCCTGGGTTTCTTTTTCTGGAGTGCCTGTTTACTCTCGTATATTTTTATAGAGTGAAAGGGTGGTGGGGAGAATGAGGGTGTTATGTGCAGGAAAGTTATAAATAACGTTGGCTCTCAGGTTATTTGCATTATATCTCCTTGCCTGAATGCGTAAAGTTAAACAGAAACCGCTTAAAAAAGACCAAAAAAAAGGCAGAACAATGTCATGGATAAGAGGTCTAAAGGCAATGCTACAGAAKGTATTAACTGGGGAGTATTCCCTACCTTGCTAATAAGCCAGACAGAAAATTGCTTACTCCTCCCACAGCCTCCAACAGATCAAACAGAATATTAAAGCCTTAAAAATGCTGATGTAAGGAAGAAGGAGGGTTACTCAGCACCCACCACASTGAACTGACAGGCAAATGGGGAGCATGCTGGGAGCAGAGCTATATTCCCARCCCAGAGACTGTGATTCTAGGGTGGATGACATGATGAAATGCAGCTCTTATGAAGCAGGGGAAGCGCACACATAGGGGTTTTTTTGTTGTTCTTGTCTTTTTGCTCTGCGTGCTGTAGATTTGGGGGCAAATAGACAAGAAGTGCCCACTTTTGGGCTGTGTTCCAATCACTGTGGTGGCATTTGGTTCAATAMGGAGACATTTGATAATGTTGCAGACTCCTGAACAAAGAAGGTACGGGATAGGGATCCCGGGGAGAGTGGCTGCAGTTTCTTCACTGACCTGTGTGGATGCTTGCACAGAACAAAGATGCCAAGGTTTAGTCTTGCAGTGCTGAAACTGGAAAGGAGGCAGACTAATTTCAAGCAAGGCAGGACTGAGCCCTAAGGAAGCAATGCTGTCATTGTGAGGGCTGTCTGAAAGATTTCAGAATATGTCTATGCCTGTGAGTTTTTCAGTGCTGGAATTTAATTTCTAAAGTGTAATAACACCAGTGCATCCTTGTAATTTTATTGCATTTTTTATTACRGATATCATTTACAATAACCCTTCTGTCATATTGGCCTCTGCTATGGTTTCAGCAGTCTCTGTCTCTCCATCTAAGATGATGAAAGTGAGGTTGGACATCATACACGCTAGGTTTTCTTTCTTCCTTTGTTTCCTTTTTCCAAAATCCTGGTTGAGTCAGTGGAATTCTTCTGGTTTGTTCTTTCCTGGTGTTCATCCTCAAAGGTACACAGCGTCCAGTTGACCTTTTCTTGGAGAAAAAAGGATTAAAAAACATCCTTGATAGAGCTGCTTCCTTGGTGCAGAAGAGATCATGGAAGACATTGTGTCCTACTCATTTTTCCTGTCCTTCCTGGATTGCTGATTGACATCCCACATAAAAAACTTGAATTCCTGCATGACAGAGGATCCTTTGGAGCTGAGAATTCAAATTTTGGAGGGTTTTGAGACAAGAAGAACACTTGACAGGCTTCTAGATAGTAGGGCATGTTTTGGTTTCCAGAAATCACATAGAAACACCTATGAATCTACATGGATGCCTGGCAAATCTGCAGAGGAGAGCAGCGCAATGTTGAGGATTGCAAATCCCTGTGAGCAGAAATGGCGTGGCCAAGGGCTGGGATTCAAGCACAAACTGCTGAGTGCTCCAGCAGCAAACCTCTGCTGGGCCGATTGGTCCATATGCCAGAGGACTTTGATTTGTGGCTGGGTTTAGCACTGATTCGAGGCTTGTGTCTCCTATAAATTGCACTGGAAACAGAGCTTCAGCTGTGAATCAGTTACAGGGTAGTTACTTAATTCAGTGATACATTTAATTAACACTTTACAGTTGGGCTTGGCAAACAACTTGAAATCCTCATTTAAAAACAATAGTAGCGTACCAGAGAGGCAAGATATAGTACACCAGCTTTTCTTAATTTTTTATCTTTCCCCAGTAAGGGCCAATGTTTCAGTGATCTTCTAGAATGGAGAATGCATTAGAAAATACTGAGTAATTGGAAACAAAATGCTGTAAGTGACAGAGCTCTCAACAAAAAAAACTCTCAAAACTCCAATAATGTAGAGTAACAGACAAAATACTGTTATCACTGAAAGCTGGGGAGGAGAGGAAAAGCAGAGGGTTAAACTAATCTGTTGGGGTTGAAAGAGAYCAGAGCTGGGCTTTGCGTATCTACAAATTAACAAAGATTTCTGTTGTTAACCTATTTGTTGAGAGAGAGATGGAGCCACCATGTTGCAAAATCAGTAGTGGAAATACTTACATAGTCTGTTCAGGAGCAGCAAGAACTATTGATTCTAAAGTTTTCCACCAAGAGGGCAGAACAGTGCTGGATGAAGATCAGTGGTGAATGAAGAAAGACTGAGTGCAAACASTCAGTCCTGACAGATCTGGAAGGGACAAGTATGAGAGATCAGTGGGGACACTTGCTCAAATTACAACAGTCAAAACCCAGCTGTGATATTGGGTTGCACATCATTCAAGKCTCCGAAGAAGTTGAGTAACTGAGAGGGTATTATACTGCTTTTTGTATAGAATTGTGGTCTCAGCTAGAATACAGTGTGCAATTTTGGCCTCCTGGGCTCAAAAAGGACGTGACTGAAATAGGGGGATTGGAAAAAGGATGACAAGAACATTCAAGAGCCTGAGAAAGCTGCTGCCAGAAGAAAGACCAAAAATTTAGCCTTAAGAGATAGAGAAGAGGAGAAATGATACAAGTATGGAGGATATTGCTTATGTTGGAGGTGAGAGGTCAGGAACTTAAACACTTCCCATCCCATAGTGTAGGCATCCCATAGAGGGATTCAGGATGAAACCCCACAGTGGTTCAAAAAGATAATAATTATGACTAATTTGGGAGGTGATATTAACTGTCTTAGTGTCATGAACTCAATTTTAAGATTTTAAGAGGAATGAAGGATAGGTGACAGCTATAAAAGCCTAACTCCGAACAAATGTGTCTTGTCAGAGTGTTTGTTACGTAGTTAGTTTGTGCTCCAGTTTTGAAACTATTATTTGAATTTTTCGTTATTAATTCCCCTTCTGAAATCCTGTTTACATTCTACAAGGGAAGTTCATAATATGTACTATGCTTATTAAAAAAATTAAAAAACCCTTTAATAGCTATATCTAGTATTTGCACTGATACCATGTAATTCAGCTACTGGGCAACTTTAAAATCTCTTTTATAACATGTAATGTCTGATTATTCTAGTTTGTGTGCTTTGGAAAACACCAGCAGTCTAAAGCCACTTACTCAGGTGTCCTTGAAACAAATTGTGTGTGTATGGACGTGTGCAGGCACAAATGAACTTACATTGAAATGTGGTAGGGGATGGCTCCATAGGATGCGATCAAGAATGCAAACAAGTGATTTTTTTTTTTTCTAGTGACTTTCATGACTTCCTTCTTCCAGGATTGTACACAGWTGGCTCTTTTACAGTAGATCCTAGTTCCCTTCACAGTGTCAGGAGGTTGCCTTTTGCTTTGAGAGATTGTTCCTTGAAGCAGAGTCATAATTTTTAACTTCCTTTCACTTTCCTGAATACTCTGTTGCTGCTCAGGGTCCACACATTCCTTTTACCATAGCAGTGTATGAGTTAAATTTTCCTGAAAGCATGATGCAGCTCTAAAGTAATGTGTCTGTTGATGATAAACTTGCTGGTAAGCATGGAATGCATGGCCTTAGATACTTTTATACTTCTTGGAGCACAGAAATTAATCTAAACATCCATGTGCCCTTTGTATTGATTTGAAGCCTATGGAGACATTAAGCAGCTGATCTCCAAAATGGTCTGCCWTATGAAGCCATCCCTTTGTTTAGCTTGCCCTGAACAACTCTCCAGAAATTAGGTAATTTTAAAAAAATAAGACGAACAAATATTTTCAAGTCTGAGTCTTCCCTCTGACAGCAAGATTTTATTTTTTTTTTCTTAAATAAACATGAATAAATTGGTTACATTTTTTAAATGTAAGTGCTGTTAAGGGCTCTCTTAGGCTTATAAAGAGAGAAGTGTTTATTTTAGAATGGTATATTTTTCCAGATAGAGATCAAGTACTAAATTATTAATTTTTTCCCTTTCTCCATTTTATTTCAGCTTTCATTTCTAGGTGGCTGGAATGATTAATGGGATCTGCTGGGMTAATGCCTTGTGTTTGGGTACTCAAATGATAGAAGCAGCTTCCTGCAAAGCTTTTTGTGKGGGTGCAAGATAGGAAGATATTTTGAAGGCAGTGGATTGGCCATGGCACWTCCACTTCCCTCAATTTAGCCATAAATCAATTGTGAATGATATTCCCACAGTAATTTTTCATCCACTTTGAACCTGGGTAATGAACATCCCTGTCCTGGAGTGAAACTGTGATTTTTCTAGATCTTGTTGAACACATGATCAAGATTTATGAAGGGTGACAATGTAAACCCATTCAATTTGCCTCTCTCATATTTGTGTCTCCAACTCCTTCCTTCCTTCCTTCCTTCCTTCCTTCCTTCCTTCCTTCCTTCCTTCCTTCCTTCCTTCCTTCCTTCCTTCCTTCCTTCCTTCCTTCCTTCC
>NW_026623593.1:17929-72754 GCF_030028575.1 Malurus melanocephalus
CCTCCCTTCCTTCCTTCCTTTCTTCTTCCCCCCCTCGCATCCATCCTTCCCTGCATCTGCCAACCCAAGGAGCTTTCAAACTGTCCATTAGAGCACAGCTGTTGCATAGCAGTGGCTCTTACTGCACGAACAGTCATTTATCTGTGACAAATAGAGGAAACAGCAATAACCTAGATGGATATGAGATGGTTCAGATCAAGTAACAGGAGGATGTGAGCGACTTCCTCAGCTCAGAACTCTTTTTTCCCTCTGAATCTATTRCATTCTCTTTTAATGTTGCTTGGTGTAAAAGTACAGTTCTGCTTAGAAAGGAACTTGGTAGAAATTACACAGTTTCTCCCTCAGTTTCTGTTTCAAATGCTCAGTTTGAAAGCAAAAATATGGTTGTTTTTTTTGTTTTCCTGGCAGTTCCCGAATCTTCTCTGAACAGTGAAGCTCAAGGTGTAGTAATTTCTTCTCTGTCCTCCCTCTCTGTCTTTAGACTGCCATTGACTGCTTTAAAGCTGTCAGCACTGAGTAACCTCACTAATGCCTTGCTAATGGTGCCCTTTGCACCATCGTGGCAAACCTACACGACAGTCACATTGGAATACAGTGTTTATTTATTGTGAAATAATCTGCAACATTATGCTTCTGTGTTGCTTCGTTGGTAGCTGTGATGTTGAGTTGCAGTTTACTGGCGCTGGAGTAGAGGTCCTTTCCTTGAGAAGGGCCAGCTCGGTCTCTCAGTGGCATTTGGCAARTCATATGTCAATAAGCACTTTTGTTTTTCAGCCAGTGATAAATACACACRCAGGCAAACTCATTTGGCTGCAGTCTGCCTGAAATTAAGTTGCAGATTGTATCTGGCCCTTGGGCCAGGAATTCCTTGTTGCAGTATTAGACAGTGTCTAATAGTAGTTGAAAGAGAGAATTTTTAGAAATCATTTTGCAAGTGACTCTGGAGAGACAATGAATGTAAATCCTTGCAGACTCACAAAGACTGCAGTCAGAATACTGAGTGAAACTCAAAGTGCAACATAGCGGTTCCTCCCTCATCACAGGCTTCAAAGACTTAGTATTCAAAAGAATGTGGGAAATTGGGTCATTTCTSTACAGTTTAGAAGATATCTGAGGTTGCCAACTTTCTTGCTTTAGTTGTGCAGAAACTGAGTCTGGATTAGCAGGAATCCTGAACAGGATTTTCCTCTGCATTTAACATGAAAATCTATTAACTGTCATTTAACTCAGTGAGTGAAATTCTGTCACCATTGAAATGGATGTCGAAATTTCCATTGGCTTTTGTGGGAATAAGATATCACCCTATAAACATAAAACCAAAGTAAAATCTCTAGGTTTTTGATGCAGTTAYTTCTATCAGGACACACTTGTAAGACATTTAGAATATGTTGTTTTAAGAAAAGCAATTTATCTTTCTTATTCAGAAGAAGTTTTTCTGGCTTTTAGAAATGGCTAGAGGTTACTTTTCACGAAGAGCATCGTTTAGAGTGACACCTTAAAAGATCTGAATGTAACAAGGAGGTGGTGTTAATTACCATAAAATAAAAACATATTCACTATCCTTCCTTCAAGAAGTTTGAACTTCTATTACTTGTCCCCCCCTGCCCTTGTTTTTGGTGAGAGTTTATTAAACGATTTTATAGTCCCTGAATAGTTTTCAGAGTTTATGGGATAGTATTTTATAACTACATTCTGTAAGCAGTGGTGTCTTTTGGAATGGCYGTGAAATGTTATAGTAGAGATTTCAAAATGACAGGGTCTTGGCATAGGTTTCTGCAGGGMGGAAAAATGACTTTGGACTGGTTTAGAGTATGTCTCACGTCAGGGATGGCCCCAGAGCTGCCTGGCTTTGCAGGCTGCCAGATCTGCTTCATCAGCTGGGAATTAATAAATGCAAGAAGCAGCAGAAACAGGCTCAGTTTGAAAGCCCAGTAGTATCTCCAGCATGAGGAAGTAGCAGATGTCTCAGTAAGCTTATAGAGATACCATTTTGCTATACTTTCCTAGATTTGGGAACTTCCTAAGCCAAAAAGTACGATAATAGAGAGGGACTGAGGAGAARCAACATCTGGTTTCTCTTTCTCTGTGAAAAGGCTCAGAAAGAAGGCTTCCTTTATCTATTTTCTCACAACACCTGTGTCTCAGTAATTGCCCTGCTAGAAACTAGAACAACCTGACACTATTTTTACACAGCCTGAAAGAAGTTAATATGTAAGTTATATGCAAGAAGATCTGACTGGGAGGAAGCTGAAGGAAAAGCAGGAAGTTAAAGAGGGTGTAAGATAAAAGAGATACGTGGCTTTTTACTGTATTTTATTCTTAATTACTCTTTCAGATACTTCTCCCTTCCAGCATCTCAACATGCAAGCTGAATCTATTTTGCTGTGTGCGAATGCCCACAAAGTTAGATGTGCATTTATTTTCCATATACACCTGTTCCTCCAAACAACCCCAGGCCAACATTTTGTGTTACTGTAGAATTTGCCCAAGAAAATCAAGTAARCTTTGGCAAGGAAAAAATAGGAATGTAATGTTATAATAGCAGTGTAAGTTTAAAGGCAAAAATTGACAGTTCACATTAAGATTATCAGACATTTTGGTTGCAGGCTGTTAACCATGCTACCAGTACATTAGAGAAGCCTAGCTTGCAGTTGTCAGCATTCCAGAGTTTCACCCACTAAGTCATTAATTTGTTTTCATGTCTGCAAGATTTAGCATGCCACCGTAGTTTCTTGCAGAATCATTTTATTATGTTAAAAAAAAAAAGTAGCTAAAATGGGTTTTGATAATAGAATCCCCAAATACATGAGACTGTATTTGTTCTGTTAAATGCCAAATACAATTATAGTTGTGTTTGTATGTTCAGCTGGTTTAAAAGCTAAAATTTCATGCAGGTTTGAAAGCCCAATGAAAAATAGAAGTGAAAAATACCATACATTGAAAAATACAGGCACCTTGTTCTCTGTACATGTCTGAAACTGTACCATACATAGAAAAATACAGGCACCTCGTTCTCTATACATGTCTGAAACTGAACATAAAAGAAAGTATTGCTGATTGTCATATGAAAAGATGGACTCTGTTGCTTTATCCCATAAAATATATTTTTCCACCTTCCAGGAGGAACGGATTAAGACATTTGAACACCTCAGCTAGACTTCTTAGAGGTTGGCTTGAAGTTACTGAACATATGGTGTTTTGGATAAACAGAGAGCCTCCAAAAAGATATTTGAAATCTTTTCGAATATATACGCCAATCAAATTCCCACCGAGATCTGACACTGTTGCATGGAGCTTAGATCATGTAACCACTGCTAAACCAGATCTAAAAAAGGAAGCAACTAGCCAGAGCTAATTCTCTTACAGTCAAGGAGTTAAGGAGGTAAATTCATTGCACTTAATTTAGAAGCCTGTATTGGAATTAAATGAATCTTCAGCTGCCTGAAGATTCTGATTATGATGGGAATTAGCTGGCCAGCCTAGGATATATGCTGGAAGTCTGAAATAAAGTGAGTTAGATGAATCCTATCCCAAAGATATTACTTTCCTGCYGTATGGTCTGGGTGGAATTGTAGTCAAAGCAGCATTTGCGATGACTGACGGTTGYGACCCGGTGTGAACTGTGAATAAAAATCTTCAGGACAAGTGGGAAAAATACAGGACAGGGAATGGATTCTGATGGTTTTCCAGGGAGCCGTGTGATTGAAGCATCTGAAAACTGCTGGAGAAGTTTGTGTGTTGGAACTGCCAGACAGCAATTAAGCCCAGCAGCACGGGCTGTTTGTTGTCAAGACTGAAGCATATGAGTTGAGTACACCCTGTTCTAGAGGGAGTTCATGGGCTGTCTGTTTTGCTTTTGTTGAAAAAAAAAATTCCCAAGATGAAGAAAATACCCAGAGTTTGYGCTTTGCTTTCTCCTTTGTAATCGTCTCTAAGGGTTTGGAGGAGCTKGGTTTCCACTCAAACTGGGTTAAAGGCAGGCTGATCTTTCCTATAAGGCTGTGTTGGCATCAGAGGCTGACATTAGTCCTATTAAATTGGTGTTCTCACCAACTGCAGTGGCAGCAGATTTAGACCTGTGTTGAAGTTCACTGCTGACAGAAATTAAGAAAACAGTGATGGATGCTCTGTTTGTCCTGAGTGTTCAGGCACACATGATTCGGGGAGGAGGAGGAAACCCAAAATATTGTCAATATTTAGCATATCTTGCCCTTTCCCACCTTCAAAACTATCTGTTTCTAGCAGTGGCCTACATGTAGGAGTTCTTCAGATAGAGGGATGAACGCTTGTGGGTTTTAAAACCTTCTCTTATTGTCAGGCTTACAGAAAACAAATTCTCATTTAAGACAATTCTTATGCTCTGCATCCATRCAGGCAAAATGGCAATGTACCAAATTAGATTATTTTTCTATGCCCCACTCATTCAAGTCTTCAGWATTTGATGAATAACAGCACTTTGGAGAGGATTTATGAGAGATTTAGAACCTGAGGAAAAAATAGTTGATATGCCTCAGATTACAAAGAGTGTCTAAAAAGTATTTTCATTACATACATAATGTAAAATATTTTTTCCTTTTTATTTATCACCTTCCTTGAAAATATAATAATCCAATCAGGGCTGATAGGGTTTTTTTTAATGTCATTGGTTTGGCAAGCTAACACGCTCCCTAATTCCTTGTTTCTTTCTGGGGTGACTGAGAAAATGGAAAAAAAACCCAAGCTCAGAAGCAACTGATCTCGGAAAGTGTGTTCGACCCTCTCAATTGGACTTTGGTCTAGAATGCAGCAGAGATTACTTTTGTGTTGCTGATGGATGATTTCTTAGTAATAGCTCACAGACAGATTTATTTCTGGTCTGTCTGGAATATTTGACATTGTGAATAACACATTGCAGCTGATATGCCTTGAAGATCTTGCGAAGATGTAAGCAAATCATATGGATTGTATCCAGCTGCAGTGGCTGAACTGTAATGCATAACTGCAACTCTTCTCCTGGTATTCTTCTTTGCACAAAGCCTGCRAAATGCTATCCTCACTCCTGTCTTGGTATGAGCACTAAGAGAAAATTAACTGTCCCTTAGCATGTAAAAGG
This sequence comes from Malurus melanocephalus, assembly GCF_030028575.1. Lineage (NCBI taxonomy): Eukaryota > Metazoa > Chordata > Aves > Passeriformes > Maluridae > Malurus > Malurus melanocephalus. Next base: position 23,022 of record NW_026623593.1, read on the forward strand.
ATCTGCCCTTTGCATTCAACTCAGAAAATTTAAAACTTCTGACTATTCCTGTAACTAAGTTGGAAAAAAAAAAAAAAGACTTCACTGAAAAGCTCTGGGTTAAAACCAGACTCTGGAAAAATAAAAGGAACAGAGAGGAAAAGCTAACTTTTTGAAGACTAGATAATGCTTAACATCATCAGTTGCCCATGGAACTATTCCAAATGACATGTAATCTTAATGGGGTCTTCACTTTTTTCCTTTAGATCATGGACGATCAAGTAGTGGTGCCCTCCAGAATGTTTTCTCTCTCTTGTTAKCAGATGTTCTGTGAACAAATAATATTTTGATAGTGTTGCAACGTGTCTTTAGCTCAGGTTATATTCTGTTTTCAAATTGAAGATCTGGTCTCCAGAATGTCAAACTGCCTGGTTAAGTTCTCTGGGTAAAGGTTGGMCATCACTGTTATGCTCTGCTCACCTTGTTGGTTTCTCCCGGGTATGGGATTAATGGTAAATCAAGATTTAGAGTGCTTAAGGGGAGGAGTCTTTCATTCTTTTTGTCACCACAACCTACTACAGCATCAAGCATTCACTCATAGGGAGAAATAAATTTGGAGATAAAATATTCAGATGTCCATCTCCCCATTTCATAATTGAGATCAGGCCTAGAGATCAGRCTTAGTGTAAATCTTGTTGAAACTGATCTGAATAATCCACCTATCCTTTACAATAATTCACCTAGGAAGAGACCAAAGTTGTCCCTAGTGAAGGAATAGAGGAAGAGAGACTCATGAAACTGCAAGTGTGGGTGATAAACATTACTTGGGCCAATGTATTGTCATACYCTGGGTGGCATCACTTTATTATGCTGTGTGGGGTGTAAGGCTTATTGTCCTGTGCTCCTCCTCCTCTTTCAGAACTTGCTGCTTAGCTGCATRCTATTTATTGTCTTCAGAGGAAAGAATCCAGATCACAATATCTGGATATTACAATGTACATAAAAGTATATGGATAGGGTAAAATTCCCCAAACATCAACAAAATTCCTGTTGGCTTCATCAGAACTAAGACTTCACATGAAATTACAATTTTACCTGGTGGTTCACTCTTTTTCCTTCCTTCATAACATTTCAGAAGATGATGCACCCCAAGGAATTTTTTTTACCTGTTGCCTAAATGCATTTTTCACAGTAAAGATCAGAAGGTCATGTAATGGTGTGGTTGTAGTTTACAATGATAATTTATTAGTGCTGTCATGCATATTATATTTCCTTGCCATACCCTTATGGCATAGAGTGATGCTATCAAAGCATAACAGATTCAACTAAGCAAACATTTTCAATACATTTGAGTAATTTTAAAAGCTAATTGCGTGGTTTTACTGTGAATCCTAAGAGAGTCTGAGACTGAAACCCTCGCCTGAGATTAAYGAAAGGGGCTTTCCTTCTTCCCTTCTCCCCCAGCTTTGGCCCCTGTAGTTTACTGTAGGGTCTAGTATAAAAAGCCAAATGTTGAAGAGCATGAAAGAAAGAATAAACTAGGTTATGTTAATTCTAAACTGTAATGGAACGAAAGCAAACAAGGGATGGTTCAAAATTGTGTTGATTTTGTGATGAGTTTAACTGGAAGGTAGCTCATTTTTTGCCCTTCTGGCTTGAATTCTCTGTAAAAAAAGAAGGGATTTGCTAAGGGACTAAAATGAGATGTCCCTCATGTAGCARTGTAGCAGCTATATTTTTTTTCACTCTTGCATGATCTTTGCCCTACATTGTTCCCCTCGTTGCAACATAGATTTCCCAGGAGCAATGTGCAAAGTTTCCCTCCTCTTGCACAAAACCTAAGCCTTTTTCCAATAATCTTGAGGTTTTATCCAGTGATATATAAGGAATGATTTCTATTACCACCAAATCCTCGAAGAGAGCCATTGTGAAAAACTGTTCAAAGCCCATGGTGAGCTTTTCAAAGGTATGTGCTTTTACAGGGAGTTGGATTCCTATCATCTCATGATGCGTCTTTGAAACTGTCCCCCATATGACTAAGACCATGTGTGAGACTGTGTGCCTAATTTGTGAGTAGTCATAATGATGGTTCAGTAATAGGCATGCAACTGAGACCGCGTTTTGTTCATAACTCCGAGTGCCTTTAGCTGAATTTTCAAAGAGGCTGAATTCTCACATCTCCTACTACTTCAGTGGAGCCGTAGGTGCTCCGGGACTGAAAATCAAGCTACTGACACACTGAAAAATTAAAGCTGAGGTATGAATGAGTCAATCAGATATCTACTGTTCATTCGCAAGTCAGACTTACGAACTGAGTCTTTCTGAGTTTAATGGAGGCTGCTGCCTTCGTCTTTCAGATTTTCAGTTCAAGAATTTCCTCTTTTTGTCATCTCACCACCCAAACTTTAGCCTTACATAAGCGGTATTTTCTATTCACAGGCCACTGCCCCATTTTGTTTTTTGGTTTTAGTATCTGGTAACTACAGAGGCTTGGTTGATTTTTTTTTTTTTTTTAATCTTCATACTGTATGCCTACATGCAACACCCGACTTAAGGGTTTTTTGGGTTCTCTGTTGACTGAGCCATGATCAATGCAATCCTCAAGGTGATATTCTCTTTTAATATATAGAAACAAAAGTGAATAAAACTTTGTATCACATAYTGTAAATATTATACATGTTCACACTTATGCATGTGAATAACTCCATTGTCTTGGTGGGCATACTGGTATGTATGGTTAAACAGGTATTTTCATACTTGCAGGGAAAGGTGCTTTTTGTGGGTTTTTTTTTTCTCCAGTTCCAACCTTTATAAGTTCAAAAACATCATGATATTGGCTGAAAAAAAAATGGGGCTTTAAAAAGTTGTGCATTCTTTTTACTTGCCTTCTRGTTTTTGATCTTTTATCTTCAGCTTGGTGATGTTTTCAAAACTCCTCTTTTCAACAATGAAGGGTAAGAGCATCTGGGTTTTTATTTTAAAGGAAAAATGAAATCCTTACATAAACATATCATTGAAGGAGCTGGGCTTTAAAAAAAAAAAACAAAAAAAACCCCACCAAATCAAAAGACACAAAATAAAATTATGAGCCAGGGGTACAGAAGCCTTAGAGAGAGCAACCTCTAAACATAAAAGAGTATCTTTTTATCAGTTCAAAGCTTAGAGACACTGWAGTAAAGACCCTTGAAAGCATGTGAGTTTTTGAGACAATGGAGTTCCAGGAGTCTCTCTGCCTTGCAATGCTTACTTTAGATTCACTATCGAACAATTTAGGTCCACTGAACTTTACCTGGGCAAGAACTTAATGTCTGGATTCTTGCAGGCACTAAAGGGTTATTGATGAGTAGGTGGAGGAATTTTGTGTTGCTTGGTTATGTATGTTGGCATTTTTCACTGCAATAACTGTAGYTGTTTGCAGCGCTGTCTGTAACCACCGCACTCGAGGATGAATTTTCCTGCCCTGCCATTGCCTTTGATTCTTGTAAAGCACCCATCGACTGTGAAGAAAACAGCAGTGCTTAAGCATAGTCTATTCAAGTATGTTCAAAATACGTTATTTTTAGCATTATTGTTAATATGAAATGTTCCACCAACCAGCTGGAATTATGCAAATCCTAGCACATGCGTTCCTCACTAATCTGCACTCTTGGATGTACTCTTTACATTCATTTCATTTTATGAATGTCTTTCCAGCATACTTCCCTACAATAGGAGATTGAAAAGCCTGCAATTTTCTTCTTGCCTGATTCTCCCATTGGGTTTTGTTAGTGTTCGAAAAAATAAATTGATGTCTTTTCTTTTCTTTTTTTTTTCAGTCCAGATTGAGGAAAAATTCAAACTGCCAGCAGAGATGAGTGGGGAAAAAGGGGAAGGCTCACAAAGTGCAAAATCATAGTTCTTTAGGTGGTTCTGTGGTGACTCACTGTTTGCAGTGGAGACACAAATTAGGGCAGTCTTGGAAGGAGCTCTGAAAGTCTGAGAAGTTTTTCAATAATTTGACTTTGAGACAAAAGGCTTCATAACCTCTGTTGCCTTCACTGGTATCACCAAAATATCGTGTGTTTTGGGCTGATTTCTAGACGGGAAGGAAAGGAAGCAGTGATGGGTCTGTGGTGCTGGTCTGTTTTACACGTGTGGTTTGTGGATCAGGAGGACATGGCCATGGCCTTTGCCACCCTCATCACCCCAGCATCCATGCTGTGGGGATAATGCACAGTCTCTGTTACTCATTCCTCCTTCCTGGCTAGGGCGTGTGGTCTGTTTTAGGAATCTTGTGTGTATGTCCTGGTCCTCCTGTGCCTTTGCATCCCTCTTGATCCATGGCAGCAGGCCTTCAGTGCCTCCTGGCATCATCCTGCTGATGCCAGGTACAGCTGTGGGAGAAGTTTCCGTGGGGCCCTGGTCCACCTGCTGCTGGAAGAATTCTCAGTTCCTTGCAGTCTAACAGATTTTCTGGAGAGCTGGAGCATTTTTCCCAGAAGTGAGCAGCCTTGTTCCCCGGTTTGAATTCCCATGGTTAAATGACATTGTAAATCTCTGTTACATTCTCACCTTGCAAGTTGTCTGTTTTAAAGCTTTCTTAGAAAACTCATTCAATTTTAAAAACTTATTTACACCTCTAGTTCACCTTGTCTTCTTATAAAGGTCTTTTCGAACCTGGTAACTTCAATAATTTGTTGTGTCTCTTCATTTTTGCTGAACTTGTGATTTCCAAATTGAATTGGTACAAGGCTTATTTGCTGCTGCTGTTTTAGTTTTCCGCAATGGAAGATAAAACACACAGCGAGATGGGATATTTCAGGACTAAAATAATAAACCAGCTCCAATTGCTCCTAATCAAAACGTGGTGATGCATTTTATATTAGCCCTTCTGGGGCAGAAGYGATCTACCCTGTGTGTTTGCAGACTGCCAGGCACCTCTAAGTCCTGCACACAAATTCTGATGGATACTGGGGTTTTTCATTGCAAGTTTCTTACCTTGCCTGAGGCCATCCCTTTTGTTAAGCAAGAAGGGACACTCAGAGTTGTCACTGTGAGCAAGAGGTTTCTCACTTCTCTAACAAAAACAAACTTGCAGTTYTGGTGGCCTAGACGCATTGTCTTCTGTATTGACCTAGAGCTCCAAGGGGTTTATTTCTTAATTGCTTCAGTCAGTCCTGCTTCCCAGTTACTAGTTTATGCTACTTTTTTGGGTCAATTTTGGACCTGATTATGATCTGTGGTTATTAACACTGTTTTCTTAAACAAATGCAATCTTCATTAAGCTACTCTTCAAAGAAAGCAAAAAGGAAGGGAGAGATCATTCTTATTAACTAGTTTGAAAACTTTTCTGAAACTGACCTTTGTTTTGCTAGTTCAATATTTGTCAATCTTTTGTAAACATTACACTGGCAGCTCAGTCTTACTTAATTCAAGTGAGATTGTTTGATTGAGACTTACTGATAAGTTGACCAGAGCACATTTGAATGCTGATTTTAAATACCTTGGTACTGGAACTATTTCTTCTGTTGCAATGGTTAACCATAAGTGTTAACCCCCTAGGCTAATAATATAATACTATGATTGCTTTACAACCACAACTGATTTTTTTTTATTCATTCCTTCTAGTCAGGAGTTTGCATTGTAAAACAATSTGTCCTCTTAATTTGATACGCTTCCCGGCTTCCTAATGTTTTGATAAAGTTACAAAATGTTGTTCAGGATTATGTCTGTCCACATGACCTCTGTTGCTTACTGAATAGCTCTTGATTTAAGTGAATAGCTTTCAGATTTTCCTAGACCCAGAGTTTAACTAATTATGCCATAATTAGGAGTATCATGAGCATAATTAGGTGTATCAAACTCCAAATGAGTTGTGTGAAACAAAAAGGTGTATCAGATGATTTTTGAACTGTAGGAACTTAAGCATTTCAAATATAGTAAGGTGAATGAAAGAATGGCAGTTGAGTTTGATAGTTTTCTAAAATACTTCTGTCTCCCTTAGGTCAATCTTCTGCTTTGGATCCCTTCATCAGATTCTGTAGGAAAGAAGTAATTTTTTTGCCAGTATCCATTTAATGTCTTGTACTGTGTAGTCCACATCATTGATTAGAGCTTCCGTGTGGTATTGCTACGCAAGTGATAAATACCTCACACAAGGCGGGAACAAGATTTATTGGGAATGGTGTAAGACTGGCAGCAGTTCTTTGCTGGCACTGATGTAACATTATATATTGTTTTTCACAAAGACACCTTTTGATAGCTGTTCTAAATAATTTTAATAGACGACTCAAAAATATTCAAGATAATTCTGTAACATTTACTAATCGTGGCTTTAAATTCCCACTCATCTGGTGTGGGATTTCTGTTTTTTTCTGGGTCTTTTCCAATTGTAGTAATTTCCTTTCTGAGGTTTATATTGTCCTTGTGGTAAATGCTGAGTGACCAAAAGCATACACTTTTCAAAACAGGAATACAACTAGTCCAACGAAAGGCGAGATTCAGCAAGATTCCTACCTGGTAAAATTTTTCCATACGGAGAAAATTCCTCCATGCAGGAAAAGCTTTTCTCATAAGAATTTGTTCTACAAAGTATCTTTTTTATTTATTTTTTTTTTTAATTGAATGGGTGAAATCGGGGCAAAGCTCTTTTAGGAAATTTCCTAATTCAAAGACCTGAGTTGCCACAGGTTAATCATGTATGATAAAAAGATATTTGCTATTGTTTTAGTCCATCTATAAAATGTAAGCACAGTCTTWAAAAGAATCAACAGCACATGGTACTCCTTAGAAGTCAAAACAGTTTCAGCAAATCTGACAGTAGGACTGGAGAGATGATATATGTTCCTAAAACATATTTTTCCGATGATGAGAGATTGTAAGAAAGTGGGGAGAGGTGGCTAAGAGTAGTATGACAAAAAAGAAAAAGAGAAGGAAAGAAGGAGACTGAGGAGGGATCCTCTTTGAAACATCCCACATTTCACTTTGCATAGAGTGCACACATCCCTTTTCCTGATCCTCTTTGCAACATCTGGTCGCTGAAGCAGAGATGACTTCCTAAAAAAGGAAGCAATGGCTTCACCCTTACACACAGGCTGCAGCCTATAGGATCTAAGGGGCCAAGTTACATCTGCACCCCTCTGGCCTGCACTCCTTCCCTCGAAGTGCTGTCCCATGCTCCATGCCCAGGTCTTGTGCTGGTGGGGATCTGGAGGGCACTGGGGGACCCCAAGGCTCCAGATCTCTCTGCTGCATGCGACCTTTCTGAAGGACTTGCTCTTTTTCCACACCCTTTTTTTAGCTGCTACTGTTGTACATAGCACAAGTATCAAAGGCTTTAGATGCCTTTAAAATGCAATTCAAATACTCTTAAAAGAAAGTCTGGTACAGTCATGGGTTAGAATTTAAATCCATTTCAATAGACAAGACTCGGGGCAATTACCAATTCGGTTTCAATACAAAGCAAATGGACGCTGAGCCATTTAGAGGCAGTGAAGGAAAGCAATACCATTTTGCCACGGGGTCAAGTAGAAATGAAACTGTTTGCCTCCATCTTAAGAAATGTTGACAGATTTCAACACCCCTAGGGAAGGAGTGGTAGACGATGGATATAGCAGAAAGAAACTTGTCTTAAGCAATAAGTTGGAGCCCACCAAAAAGTGGTTGCCTAGTGATGGTGCTTTGTGAGATCCAGCAGAATTATGCTGGGAACTTTAGGAGTGAATTGATGTGGTCTCCAAAGAGAGGAGGTTTTTGGTTGCAGGCAGCTTTTTTTACAGTGTGTCTGTCTGTGACTGGACTAATGTTCAGWGATGGAGGGCCAAATTCATTCCATCAGATACTCATCCCAATCCAGACAGCACCAGAAGACAYGAATAACTTTGTATTTAAGTGGATCTGCTTTTCTGTAGGTTGTTTTGACACTCATTTTTTTTGATGGATCCCTGGTCCCCAGCATTTGTTATCATCCTTTACCTGTACAATTTATTCTATCTTTTCATTGCCACAGCTGTGCTTGTTGGCACCATTTTTTATTTAGTAAGTGGGAAAATGGCAGGGTCCAGKGCTTTACCCGCTCCTTCTGTTCCTTTATTCCCCCACGTGGAAGCAGAGACAAAATTAAATTGCAGAGCATCAGAATTGCTGAAGAGCAAAGTGCTAAGGCAAGATTATAATTGATACAGAACAAAGTTACCGTATGGTGGAGTGATGTTATGCCAAATATTTTTGCAGCCTTTCTAAAAGTGGGAGCATAACTTTGCAAACAACTAGGAAGTGCCTACAAATTGCCTGATGTGAATTGCTTTCCTTCATTTAGCAATTTTTAGGRGAACAGAATGGTTTTGCTCGATTTTAGCAGTTAATTTGATATAATGCAATTGGTGTAAATCATGTAGTTAGCTTGATTTATGTCATTTGTGCCAGCAAAAATTTGTTTATAAACCGAGCCCAAAGTGTCTTTCTTAACACCAAAAGTACTTTTCTGACAACTGCTGCTGTGAAGTGGAATATATATTGCCAGGCAAACAGCATTTCAATTGTATTTTTGATTTCTTTATGGGTTGGGGTAGGGAAAAGACTTCTATTATTAATTACAGAACTGTGACATTTTGTGGTAATTTCTTAGCAGATTTGGGAATTTCATTTTCAGAAAAAAACCCCAACTATTATGCTCAAAAGACATTTTGAGAAATAGAATGGTGTTTTCTCACTAATGTATTTCCAGTAAACATGGAGATGGAGATTTAATGATTTTCAGAGATCTATAATTATATGCTGACAGTTCCTCCACTGAGCGAGGACCACTCTAGTGTGGAGCAATTGTCCCACATGTTGATGATTCAGAAATCCTTTTGCAAGAGATTTTGTGGCTTCTGTGGGCATTTATTATGGCATTTTAAAATATGTACCAGTCTTAAGGCAGTGACATTCACTGGATGGTGAATGGATTCTTCTCTCTCAGGATCCTCTTCCACTGAATCTGCAGCAATTTCTCTGGGATCAATGAAATTACACTGGTATAAATGTGCTATAAGAGGAAAAGCAGATTAGATGCATGCAGTTATTTTTACATTACGCCTCTCKATTGTCATCAGCAAAGGCACACCATATATTTAAATATTTTAAGCATTTGAAAAAGAATGGCTGGGGTTTTTTTTTGATCTGCAGTGCTTTGAATAACACATCTAGTAAGTGTCAGCTTAAGAATMTCTGAAAACCAGTGTATGAACACACAGCTTAGGGTTCCTGCTCCCTGCTGCATGGATATAGGTCTTTTGAGGGGCTCCAGTAGCAGCAACATGCAGTGTGCTAGCAGTCACACCTTTCTGTGTGCACAAAGCTGCCATATGTTTCTTCACTTTCTCTGTCAGCTTTGCTGTTCTTGTTCCTGTTAAATGCAGAGCCTGGAAGCTAGATGTGATTTGCCTCTGGAGCAGGRCAGAAGTAGTAAATGTGACCTTCTGGGAGGGAAACTCATTATATGAAAAGGCTGCCCACTGGCATAAATCAGCCCCCATGGAGTTTGGGAGGAGTGTTTCACACTCTTGAATCTCTGCCAATGCTAGTTAAAGTGAGTCAGTTATAAGCATGTTGCATATATGCTCTTCCTAAAGAAATGTTTTGGGTTTTCTCCCCCCCAAGATTACAGTGTCCCTTCCCATTGAATAGACCAAATCCCATTCCACTATATGGACAAACTGAGTAATTTGGTTTCGTGCATTTTGAGACACTGTCTTCTTGCTGTGCTGCCTCAGCGCCGTTCTCTGGGGAGCTGTCAYAAAACTCCAGCTAATGCAAGTTAGGAAAGCAAAGTTGCTGGCAGGGCTAGTTCCTGGGGTTGTTACTGTCCCCAAAATCTGACTCCATCTAAATCCTGATGATGCAGTTCATTTGGCTCAGAGCAAACACACACTTTGTTATACATACACAGACATGATTACATTTTCCATTTGGTAAAGTCAAAGCGTAGCTCCAAGTCCACTAAAAATAGAGACATGATTCAAATTGCAAACAAGATGGAAGGATTTCAAATGGCTTCATTACACATAGAGCACATAAAGCATAGTGAAATTTATAGGAAAAAGCTGGTTTGAGGACAAGGGCTGCACTCCCTTTTTCTGAGCAAATGCATAGTCGTGAAGCTGTGCAAATCAAGAGTTCCWCTGCTGCAAGTAGAAAGAGTCTGATTTGTTTAAAATGCAGGCTGTTGCAGGCTTTACCCTCCTGAAATGACAGAGCAAAGAAACAATTTTTCTTAACTCACTGACCCATTTGTTTATCTGCTGAGTTGCCAAATATGCATTTACAACAGATGTTTGCATGCATAGTGCGTCTATCTACTGCATGCTCCTGCATCTTTCCTTGGGAGAGACTGAGGCTATTTTAATTGCTAGTTTTGCACTTTCTGTCCCATTACCCACAGCAGCCTCACTGACCTCTGCAGAAGCCAATGTACAATTTAATTGCAGTTATTACTGTTTAGGCTAGGAGCATGTGAATAGGGTGTTCTTCTTGTTTCTTGGTGCAAGGGTCTGATGTGCCAAATAGCATTTAATGGAAAAATAGGAGCTGCATCTGTCAGGCCAGGATATCAAAGCCTTTTAAGAGSATGCCAACATTAGTTTTACAGGGACAAATACTGGGGGAGAGACGTTGCAGTTTGTTCAAAACTGCAAAACAAGGCTTAAAGAAGAATTGTGAGAGGTAAGTTCCAGGCTCATTAAAACAGAAGAGATGCTCCTTAAAAAACGCTCCTCATTTGCATGTTCAGGAGTTAGGGCAATAGGCTTTCGAGTCTCTGAAATTCCAAAGCCCACTTGGGGATCTGTCCAGGCTCTTTRTGTGATCTCAGCTGAGTGAGTCATTCTAGGCCTCACATCACTAAAATGAGATTATTAGCTATTCCCTGGTCTAGAGGTCTGAGGAGGTTGAATTCAGGTAGGAAAGAAAAAGGAAATGTCTAGGTCATGAAGCTAGAATACAGATTTGGTGAGCTGTTTGTACTGGAAAAAAAACATGGAATAATAGAATGATTTGGGTAGGAAGGTACCTTAAARATCATCTCGTTYCACCCCMCCTTGCTGTGGGCAGGGACATCTTCAGCTAGATCAGGTTGCTCAAAGYCCCATCCAACYTGGYCTTTAACACTTCTAGGGATGGAGCATCCACAGCTTTTCTGGGCATRGTTTCAGTGCATTTCTGGGCATTYTGTTTCAGTGTCTCACCACCCTCATAGTGAACAGTTGCTTTCTAATCTGCATATACACTCCATTTAAAACYATCACCCCTTGTCCTACTGCTRCATGCCCTTGKAAAAAATCCCTCCCCAGATCTCWTGTAGGGTCCCTGTAGATACTGGAAGGTGCTTTCAGGTCTCCCTTGGAACATTCTCTTCTACAGGCTGAAATGGAATCTTTGCTTTCTACATAAGAGCTTGGAAGTTTTAGAATGAACTGGACAGAGATCTGGAATTTTCAGGATGGGAGGACATAGCCTCAAGTTGCACCAGGGGAGATTCAGGTRGACATCAGAAGGAATTTCTTCCTGGAAAAAGTTGTTGAACACTGGCATGAAGTGTTCAGGGAGGTGGTAGACATTCAGCATYCCTGGAAATGTTCAAGAAATGACTGGGTGTGGCACTTGTTCTAGCTGTGTGCCGTGGTCTGGTTGTCAGGGTGGTGGTCAGTCAAAGGTTGAGCTAGATGATCTCAGAGGTCTTTTCCAAYCTTAATGATGCTGCAATTTTCCAAGGACTGAGAAGGAGAAGGTTCCCTCCTCCTCACACTGTCTGTGTTGGTCTGCATTGCTGTTGTCATCTCCCTTTAGGAACCACAGATCCTGGTGAGGGAAATGATAGACTTAAAGTRAAATGGACCTCAGGTAAAGAGCAGTTTGTAAAATATCATATTTATATAGAGGTAATTATTGTATCCTATGATTAACAGCAAACATTATGCTCTCTGCATAATAAATATTTCAAAGTCAAGTATGTGTTTGTATAGTACCAACTATTTGAGTTTTCAGAAAGATAAAGTCCTGCAAAGATTTTGGTACATCAAAATAATATTCGTAGATGCTGCTCTATGTAAGCATTCAAGTTTAATCAATGTGCTTTTAGAAGGTGTTATATGTGTTAATTTCTTCACTCTGTAGTTTTGGTGTTGAAAGAAAACAAAAAAAACATTTTGAAAAGCAAAAATGTAAGTAATCCAATTTAGATATCTGTTATTTATTTCCTCACTGATGYACATGAATAAAAACTATATGAACAGAAAAAATGAAAAAAAAATTGCCCGACAACATGTTCTGCAACACACACAAGGTTCCTCACTGGAACTTTAATGAGATTTATTGGTTTCTGATTTGTGCCAAGGCTCAGGTTATGACCAAGCCTGACTCCTTGCTGTTCCTGTGGCCCAGCAGTGCCTCACTCTGCCCRTGTAATTATCCCTTTTTTCCTATCCTACTCATGCTTGTGGCAACTTGGCTCCTGAGAGCCTCTGATCTACCTGGAGTGCAATGCCTTGTTCTTTCAGTCTCACCTGCTTGCTCAGGGGATTTTCTKAACCCAGCTGACACAGCAGACACCACCAGACATCCCAAAACTCTTGTAAAACACAGACCRATGTCAAACTGCTCAGAGGATACAYCTAGGTGTTAGCTGGTTGAGTACAAGGACACCAACCAGAGARTGTCAGTGTGGGGAGTCACACCAGTTTGAAACTGGGCTTAAATAGATGCCAAAAGTTTAGTGATKTGCAGGGTTTCACTTCTTCATTCTGAAAGAATCTGCAGGAAGGCACYGTCTGTCTGCTCTGCTGCCACAGAGCCTTTGCCTTACTCTGTCTGCCTTTGGAGTTTGAATTGTTTGTTGACTTACAGGGACATCGCAAAATGCAGATTAAAATAAACACCAAGTGTTGCTCCATTTGATCCTGTCATTTCCTGTTGCTAGCAGTAGATAATGATGGAATAATTTGTTACTGTGTTCAAACTCTGCAGTATTGTGAATTCTCCTAATCTAGTTTAGCCCATAAGTCGTTCATGGGAAAAGAACAAGAAATTTTCCAGTAACTCGTTTCTCTTTTAAAGAATGTTGAACCTGGTTCTGTGCTTGAAAGCAATTAGTATTGAGGCTGTTAAGAATAAATTGCTGATACCCTAGAATCCTCTTAATTGCTATGCTGATCAATGACACGCCTGCTTAATTGGGATGATTGGCAGGCAACTAATCCTGTGCAATGCATTTCAATTACTCTAAACAATATATTAATGGCCTACCTCTGTTTAAATGACACATCTCCTGTTGTCTTCTGYTTCTGTAAGCTTTTCATAGGAGCTRTAGAGAGAGAGAGATGGAAGCTTGAGAGGAGACACGTCCTCCTTATGTACCCTCCTGTTTCTTGCTGTTGTTCTCCCACTTCTACATCGCTCAACTTTATCCCCARTATTTAACACAAAATTATTGCATGTACTTTAAACACAGTTCACAAACTACAGTGAAGTATTTTCCCCCGTCCCTGATACCCAGAAGAGCCACTTAATTGGTTGTTTTCTGTTTACACTGGCTTCTTTGTGCTAACCGGGGTGTGCTGTTACATGTAGCTTCTCACTTTGTTTTCTAATGGTATAAAAATGTGTAATTGGACAAGCCAAGGTCTTAACTATTAGAAAAGAATACTAATCAGGTATATTAATGTTCTCTTGTTATTAGGGGAGCTCATTTAAAAAATGTCAGTGTTTTACTGATGACAGAGAAAGTTGTCTAGAAAAAAAAGTAAAAATGCATTTCATTTTAATTAGCTCTAATTAGAAGATTAATAGATTTTAAGGACTGAAGGAGTCATTGTGATCYTTAGGGCTAGCTCCACAGGACACAGTGACATAAAAGAAACCAGATCCAGCCTCTGATGGCACATCATTGTGTATGCAGCAGGTATCTACTGCTTACTGGTCATTTGGGCCTGTTCTTATGTCAGGAGGGAGGATGTGATTTTCACCTATTAAATAAGATATCTAAACCAGTTTAAATTGAGTGTGTCCTAAAGACACCTAGAATAAAAAGAGCCATAGACTAAAAAGRGCATTGAGAATGACTAAGTCAGTGTTAGATTTGATTAATCCCACTGTAGCTCATATATCTCACAGAGAGTAAAATAAGGAAAGCTTCAACAGCCACTGCAGTTACTTGAAGGTGTCTGAAGTTGCCTGTGGAGTATTTTGTCCCTGAGACCCCMATGCTGCTGTTCTCTGTAGTGCACGTGGCCAGGGCTGCTTTTGTCTGACCAAACATTTTCATAGTGAGACAGTGGAAAGCMTTCAGTGAAGGAGAGCCCCCTGACTGTGCAGATCCCATGCCTGGCTGCTGCAGGTCCTTTGAGAAGCTGAGTGACGTGGTGATGTGGGAGTACATGCTGGTATCTCCTCTGCTCGAATAATCAGGAACTGATTACATGACTCACATTTATTCAGGTAAGAGGCAGCTCCTCGGCTTTTATTTTATACCTAAGCTGTGTGCTCCTAAACCTCTTGTTGGCAACCACTGTGTAGGTTTGCTGACTTCACCTTGACACAGGCTGGTATGACCAGGTCCTTCACAGAATCATTAAATAGTTTGGTTTGGAAGGGACCCTTCAAGGTCAACTCGTCCAAACCTCTTCAATGAGCAGGGACATCTTCAGCTACATCAGGTCGCTCGGAGTCCTGGCCAGCCTGACCCTGAATGTTACCAGGGATGAGGCATCCACCATACCTCTGGGAAAATTCTTCCCTATGTGTAGCTCATCAAGAGGCAGAAATGGTCATTATTTTTTCCCTCACTGGAGGAAAAAAGGGAGCTGTTTTCCATACAAATATGTAACAATGAGGAACACATTAACTGTTTTCCCCAACAGGAAAAACAAAGTCAGTTGCTGTCCCAGTCTAAGTTCATTCAAACCTCACTACCCTCCATCCAAAAAGACTTCCCAAGGCTGTTGTAATTGAAAATTCATCCCTGCTTTTCTTATTCTCTAATGTTACAAGTTCTGTAACACACAATAGTTGAGTTTGAGTCAGAGAGGAAAAGTGTCCTTCCTGTTTCCCCTGCCATCCCTGTGGCTCAGCAGGGAGACATGTCTGGCTGTCACCGCTCTTGTGCTTGAGCAGGAAGGACAGTGTCAGTGTTTCATCCTTCACAGCATTGCCCAGYTGCTTGCTCTAGATATACGATGAGGGTATGGGTTGTTTTGGACTGCCTCTTTTGAAGTGTTGTCCTGGTTCCAGTCAAGACAAGGTTAATTTTTGCAGTGGGCATAGCTGAGACCTGTATGTTATTCTATGTCACCTCATGTAATTTCTGAGGACAGGGGAACGGCCCTCTTCTGGGTCAATGTGTGTGGCAGAGGGAGCAGTCAGGTATTTTGCCTCTTTCTTTTACCTTCTGTCATTAGTATTCTTGCTGCAACTGTTCCTTTTCTTACTTCATTGCTATTTTCAGTAAATTGTTCTTATCTCAGCCTGTGATTATCAACTTTTGTGCCTCCAGTTCTCCTGTCTATCCCACTGAGGGAGAAGCGAGTGTGTAARCAGCAAATGGTTTGGAGAGTCTCAGTGGGAGAGCTAATTTGGGGAGTACCATTCCTGATTCATGTCTATTTCTTCACATGAACAGGGATGCCATATATAAATCTGGTGTTTGGATTCAGCCTGATGGAAGGAAGGGACATCGGGTTTAAGATTGGAAGATACTCACAGGAAATCTTCATGTCTTTGGTTTTTTTTTGCTCTCATCCTCAGTCTAATACTCCATCATGATTCTTGATAAACTTACAGCTAAATTATCTCTGCCACACTTCCAAGTTTCACTTACCTAACTCTGTCTTTTCTGTACAGCAATGAATTAGGCATGACCTAATTTGACTCAATTAAATTACGCTTTTAGAAATCTTTTGTCCTGCCTATTTACTTAAGTTTAAGTATGTGAAACAATGAACAAGTGACTATTTAGCTTTTCTTTTGTAAGTCATAGATCACATACCTTACATCTTCAGCTTTACAGTAACAGATAATGGCTCTGGTATATATTGTTAATAAATACAACTAAAAATTTGGAAAACAAAAATATGGGTCTTTATTACAGACATTCATTTCTGTGCATCCCTTTCATAGATATTTTATATGCCTATTTGTTTCTGTTTATCATCTTACTGATGCATTTCTTGAGATGTGTTATAGTGTAGTTTGTGATGAACAGGCAAATGCATTGTTTTCACAGCACTTACATATGTGTAAAGTAAGATTTTTTATGCTATAGATTAAACCTCTGGAGAATTGTAAAGACAGACTTTAAGATTTCTACCTTTGCTACACAGCTTTGCAGCCCTCAGTCTTATTATTGTCTTTATATGTATAATCACTACCCCAGGGACAAGCTTCCTTCCAACTAAGACTGTGTAGTTGCTGAATCTGTGTTTTTAAAGAAATCTTTCTTTCCCTGACAGTTATTCCAGAGAGCAAAGAGAAAAGGACAAATGTTTTCTCAGATGTTGATTTGGGGACAAGGGCAGGAGACTGAGTAGGCTGGAGTATTAATGTRCTCTTTTAGGGGAGCAGAGGAGAAAAGGGAACAGTGATAGGTAAGAGGAATAAACCCCCCCAGAAGGATATTGTATAGATGTGTAGAAGATAGGGTAAAAGGAATAGGATTGAAGATGAGTTTGCTGTGACACTGCAGGGAAGTTGACAACGTGAGCCAATGGTGGTTTGTTTGGCAGAGCATTGGGGCACAGTGAGTGCTGGAATCCAGGAGCAGTCAGGGCTTCTTGGGGTGTTAGGGCAAGACGTGGCAGCCAGGGCCCATTCCACCTGCCCTGGCCAGGAGCAGAGCAGTCAGGGGACAGGAATGGCCATTGTCCAGACCCTGGTCATTGAGCTGCTCCCTGGGGACAGGGATGGGCCATTCCCTGGGGTGTACATGCCACACCCATAGGACAGCAGAGCAATCTGTGTGAAAACAGGTCTGTCATTCCCTGTGTGTCCTGGTGAGAATGACAGCAGGAAAAGAGCTGAGCTACACGAGGGGATGCATGGTAACTGCAGAGAGGGCTGCTCCTGKGGGGGACATTGGCCACTGCTGGGACAGAAGGACACCGAAGCAAACTTCTAYGCCATAGAGGAATAGATGGTCAGCTACAAACTTTTTTTGATTCATCTTTTGTTCTCTGTGATGTTTCGGTCACAWAAGCAGCCATTTCTTTTGCTTGAACTGGTTCTCTGTATGCATAACACTAGGTTGAGTGTGCTGGGGAGGAATCGTGAGTGTAAGCCACCAGGATTGGAATTTATGTGCAACAGAAGATGGTCCTAATAGGAAAGATAAGTGAGGGTGTGTGGGGGTAAGAAATGAGGACCCCTTTACATGTGTGTGCATTGTGTCTACCTAGCGCACAGGGAGGGCAATMTTCTGCCATGCCTTTCAATATTCTTGTCTCTGAGGAGTGGGACAGCGCTTCAAGCAGACTTTTGATGGCTGTCTTCATGAATAATGCTAATTGCGTCACAGTACAAAAAGTTTAAAACTTCAGCTTTTGTACAGTATGAAATGGATGAACAGTGCATCAGAAACATCTGTCAGGTTATAGAATAAAGGCTTAATTAGCATTTTTGTGTGGTGCGGAATAATTCMTGCTGGGACATCAAAATTTGTCTTCTCAAACGTATGGGAAAAACACATTTTCTGGTCTTTCTTGTTGTTCTGAGGCTGGAGGGAGGGAGAAAACAGAGTTGTACCATGTTAGTACCAGTAAAAGTCTGCAGGGTGCAATTCAGTAGTATGTGCATCTTCAAAGTGCTTTACAAACAGGAATTAACACATTGATGTTGCGCTGGGATTCTGTGGCAAGGGTAATGCTGCAGTCCTATCATGAGTTCAAGGGTGTGAGTTTCAAAAGCACTTAAATGACTTTGTAGCACAAATTCAATTTTGCGCCACTTAGGATTCTGTTGCCTAAACCCAGTGTTGAGTTGCAGCTCATGCTGACACTGAAATAAAGATACCAGCAAAAAAAAAGCAGAGAAAGACCTCTCTGAATGATCTGAGTTCTGGAAGATCTGTCTCACTGTCACATTGCAAATTCCATGTGGTTTAGSTATTACAGAATTGCATGTATGGCTACAGAGAAAGTAGCTGCCTATTCAGCCTGGCAGATGAAGTGTATTGCCAAAGACAATAGTTGGAAAGAACAGCTATCAGTAGGAGGAGAATCTTGAACGATTCAGAGCAGAAATCRGTATTTATTTCCCTCATCTGCTTTTAGCTCTTTCAGCCATCTCTGACTCAGTGTGCTGAAGCTGACTGACTGCCTCCTTTCATTGACTAGGCAGGGAACTCCAGTCCTTCACTTTGATCTGTTGAATCATTCCTAAGCTAGATACCTATCACAGGCATGCACATATGATGGCAGAACTTGCCAGAATGTATATTTTTATCAGCAAGGCTATGCTACAGAATTGGAACAAATAGCTGGAAATTCCTAAATTAAGGTTGGATACTTKAAAAAAAAGCCCCTTTTCCAGAAACCATTAGCTTTATGAAAGAATCCCTGAATTAAATCCTGTGGCTCATGCCATGTGAAAATTAGAGTCATATTAGGACAAAATCATCCCTTTGGTCTTAAAATGAATCCGAAAATCATTTTAAGTTGCTCTCAGGTCTCTTATGCTCCTTATGTCACATGCTGGGCTATAGGGTCTAAGGAGCAGAATGTAGGATATTCATGCTGTGTCTTGTCTCTGCTGTGGCAGAGAAGTTTAAGAAAATAAAAATAATCAAGATTTTATTAACCCCTCGGTCTCAGTTTTATTTCCCCTACCCTTTATGTACTGTAGACACATGTAACATTTTAATTGAATCAATTATAAGTATGATGGGCTGGTTAATAGGATTTATATGCTTTGTATATACTTCATAAATTCTGAAGCACTATAATGCATTAGAGTTATAGATAAACTATATGAAGAAGATGGTGAATTGAATAATAGAAAGAATAATAGGRAAACAGTAATTGAAAAACCTATAAACGCCATTAATTTGTGCCCTTCCTTTATTAATTTGTAATAATAATGTAGTGGCTAGATCAATCAAGGCTATTACAACAATAGCTGACTTTAAATGTTCTCTTCTAAAGAGATTTCTTGCAATTTTATTCTAATTCCACATACTGAGTGAATTAAGGATGGAGTCAGTCAGATATTGTTCTGTGTTACACCAAACTGATTTTGAGTGGAGCCATATTAGTGTAATTGATAGCAGCCCTGAATGCTCACTTCCCACACGAGGAAGGAGAGGGGAGATCTGGCACTCTCCAGATCTGCCCGTCGTTTTTAAATTGGAGACTTGCGCAGAACGAAACCCTGGGCCCAAGTAGCTCTGTACCCACGGCAGCATCCATAATGCATAAGCTATTAAGYGTTGTGAAGAGTGCTCTGCTCGTTGGATAGCTGCAGAATAACATGGCTAACAGATGTTGTGCTTCTAAAGCAGTTGAACTCCTGAGTGTGTTTTTATCTTCTGATCTGCAGCGTGCTGTGGCTCCCTCACTGGTGCGTACACAAGGCAGACAGATTAGCGTTAATTAGAGATAGGCTTTGCTCATTTTTCGTTGCCAGTTTCGGTTTTTTTGGGAAAGAAAATGTTTCTCTCCTTTGCAATTTAAAGTAAAGGCATTTCAGAATGTATGCRCAGGGGGAGGGGGATTAGGCATTAATCAGTGATGCTTATGCTTAAATTGGCTGGTGCAGGTCTRGAAGTCAACTGTGGAAGTCCCAAAGTGGATGAAGGCTGGCGGGGAGGGTGGGGAGGGCAGGGCCAGGCTYGGTGCTGACTGCAGTACAGGATTCCCAAGGGGGAAGCCAAGGGGATGTGCCATTTTGCGGCCTGGCTTCACGAGGAGAAGCATTAGCTGATTATTCCTTCTAGGACATTACTGAGCTTTATTAAAGCATTTTGCATTGCTGCTTATAATGAGAAAGGAAAGGGAGCTCTCTCCACCTTCTGACCCCCCTCCCTCCAGCACCAATGCAAGRGAGGATTTATTGCTTCATTAGCAGCATGATCACGCTTCACAATGAGTATTAAAGTATTGGCTTACTGACTTATTTAGGGAATGAGTCTTCCCCCAGCTATTCTTCTCTCCCACTGCCATTGCACCCCCACTTTATTTCATGTGTTTTTGCCATTTACCCATCATGATCAATGTATCACTGTTTCCCTTTCAGCAGTGATAGGACACTGGCAACAGAACAAATATTTTTGGGTTGACAGTATGTTGCAGAATTGTAATGTGGGCTGGGTAAATTGAAATCAAAGCAAAACCAGATTCCACTCATTCTTCAGATTCCCAGGCAGACTGAGACATCTTTTGCAGTTCATTGATCTTTTAGCACGGGCTTAGAGATCACTCCCAGACAAGGGGTGTTAGTTCCCAGATGGTGAAGGTTATGCTCTCTGCTCCAGTTGGGTTTTTTTTTTTTCATCTCCACAACTCTGTATTTCCTGTTGTGAGAATATTTGCTCTGGYCTCCACAGTGCTTGCATTTACCTATCTCCCTTTTTAATGGCTCCAGTACGCGGTGTTTTATCAAATGGCATAGTTCACTCTATCTAATGTCTTCCTGAATGTATCAGTGATAGAAAAGAACTTGTGCTTTTGCAAGGCAGTTATTGTGGTAGGCTTGTGAGTACTCCTTTCTTCTCTCATAAATTTCAATTATGTCCTGTTAGATTTCCACAACAGCTGTCCAGCAGTGAGGTTATGTAGGCCGCCATGCCTTGGTGCTTCAAATTGTGGTTATGTTTGAAAAAATGAATTCTTGTCCAGCCTGTCTGCTGCCCGTGTGCTTTGAGTCATTTTTGCTTACTTTACCAACACAAACACATTTTTATTACCTCTGCCATCCCAGTGCCAATATAACTCCAAGCTGCAGGATGACCTGTAATCTGCTCTGTCTCATGTAGCCTCAACAACATTGTCAGCAGTGCTTTAATTGTAGATGATATTTTGGCCCTGATGCTTGGAACAGATGCAGCTTGGCCTCCATCCACAAAAGAAAATTTGTGACAGTGTATTTCTTTCTTTATCTGTTAGGAAGCAATTCACTACTTGGTACTTGTTGGTTTTGTCACAAGTGATCAGTCTTTRATACTACCGGAGCAGCAGTCAGAGAAGCGAGGGTTCAACTCACTTCTGTGGTGAACCTCAGGGGTGTTCGGCACGTGCATGTGCTCACTCTCTGAAGTGTCTTCAGAGGCAACATCCTTGTTGGACCTGCTGCATTTATATGATCTGAATATTCTGAGCTGCCTGCTTGTTTCCCTGTTTTGTTTTGTTTTTTTTTTTTTTTTTCTTGGACTTGTAAGACTGCTCTGCACATAGAATTTTACTATCAAAGGGTACGCTGCTTGTTTTGCCTCTGTAGTTGATACTTGTTTTGGCTCTGAAGTAATGAATGGGTTTATTTTTAACTTGAAGCCWGGCTAATTTGACAGTGCTATTGCAGTTTAACAAATTAACACTTTAATTTGTCATTGCTGCCATCTCTTAGAGGAGGGGTTGTTCTGAAGGGTAATGTAGCTGCGGTGGCAGCAGGCACCACTGCCACTGGCAGCAGCATTTCCTGACTCCTTGCAGTTTTGAAATGGTGAAAGCATCAGTGCTGGCATGTTTTTCAGGATGTGGGGACACCTGCATTACAAGCACTCATGCCAGGATCCTTCCTTGCTATGGAGGAGGAAATAACCAGGACAGTGCAGAACTTTCTTGCTGCTAATACTCATGCTAAAGATGAGTACTGTTCTTGTCTCTATTTCAGTATTTCACTGTTGATGCTGTGGCTCCCTTTCCATTTGATTTTTAGAACTTCCTTTATGCACCCAGGTCTCTACTCTTGGTGTGCCAAAGATCTTTGGATATCCCTGAAGCAAAGGGGTGTGGCACAATGTGTGTGCACACTCCTAAATTCTCTTGCCCCTCAAAACTTGGGGATTCATTTCAAACATCCTGGGGGAAATATGTCCCAATTATTGTGGGACGTTACTATTTCAGTTGCACAAATGTATTTCTTGAAGCCAAATAAAATGCTTGTCTCYAGTGGGTTAATCTGTGTCTGGTATRTATCAACACTTCCCTTRCTCCAAACAYTAAACAGARAACTTTAGGGCTAATGTKGCARTTTCCAGGGGGTTTTATTGTGTTACTTCACTGAGYCTTGATGATGTCTGTCAGACATGTGTCCTCATTTCTTGTCTATGGTATTGTGCCTCTTGATTCAGTCCTTTTGGGAACTTCCAAAAAGTCCTCTAAAACCTGTGTACACAAATATAAAATCCAAGAGTGAGTTTTTYCATTCCTCTCTTCCTTTCCCCTACCAAGCTGTCTCCAAGGGGAAGGAATCCAGATTCCTCCATATCTTCTTGAGAATTGGTGAAAGGCTCTGATGGGATATGCTGSGGTGTCCTGGTCTGGTGTTCATGGCACAGAGGTGTTGAGCCCTCATGTAGGTACATGTGTGTACTGAACTTGAAGGCTCTGTGTGCTGCTTTGCTGCAGGGGGACAGATACAGGCAGGGCCCTGGCAGAATGGTAGCCCTTAGGCTACATTTGACCACCCCATCACTTCTTTAATGTCAAAACAGTGAAAATTAGTGGGTTTGGGGCTGGCATGGTTTGCCATGGGACAGCAGATGAGCTTGGCCTGGGCTAAGGGCTGGGAGGTTCTGTGGGAGCCTGTCGGATGCATATAATCAAAACAATTGTGATTATCATGCAATCATTTTTTTTTGTTGTTGTTTCTGTGGTAGAGAACGCTTGGCTTTGATTTAGCTGGGCCCTGAACACAAGCTTATCATTAATAATCAGGAACCTCTTTTTGTGTTTAGTTAAAAGGAAATTTTTTTRCTATTCACCACATAACYACATCCTTTAGCTTCACAGTTTTAYTTTCTGGCAATCCAAAACTTTGGRAGGTTAATACCTCAGAACTCACGCATTGGATAGGATAAATTATCCATTTTTAATGTCAATGGTTGTCATTGATACTCATAGTTAATATTTAGTGACTAGAGCAGACCTCAGAATAACTGGAACATAAAGAATGCCATGAGATTTTGGTAAACCAGAAAGTACCTGTTGCAGGAATGAAAACAAATCAATTTCAACACATTGTCACTGACAATGTTTATTTTATTGTCTTTGTTCCATAACCTTGTTTCATGGATTTTCAGTTTCTGACATTTTTTCCTCACAGTGTAAATGGTATGTTGGGATTAAGGCATTAACTCTAAGACAAGGCTTTCCAGTTTCTACATTACCTCACTTGACAGTTACTATACGTTAGGTTTCACATTACAGCTCTTTAATTTCCACAGTCTCCTAACTTGATCCTCTTACAGAAGAGTGTTTTCCAGAGTGTTACAGCTACATCAAGCCCTGCTTTAGTTTCTGCCTTTAACAAACATTTGACAAACCAAGGCATGAATCGTACCGGAAAAAGCACTTGTTAAAGGCAGTCGCCATCATGTGCTTGTAACACATTTTCCTAAATGCCAGTTTATTTTGTAGTTTGCAAGTTCTCAGGATGAAAAATATTTTTGAAGTATGTTAGGACACTAATCTGTCAGCATGTGGTGGATTTTGTCTGACCTTTGACAAATTACAATTTTGGTTATGTAAATTTCTTTCCATTGGATCGTGATTTCTTAACGTTTTCTAGGCAGAACTCCTGAGATACTTTACTTCTGACTGGATAAAGCAGGACTCAGAGTTTTCATAAGATCTTTAATGGTTTGTCAAGTTTTGTGTTAGCCAGAGGTCAATGGCAAACCTCTCAGCCCAAGGCCATTCCTCCAGTATCTTTCATATCCAGGTGAGAAGATGTCAGAGTTATCAGCAATGACTCCAGATGAGAGGCTCTTTGGGCAATATAGAACTTTATTATTCCCAAGAACTCTGATAGAAAAGGCAAGAAATAGGAATGCTGTTCTCAGTGAAGGATTTTGATTTTCCTTCCTAAGCATTCAGCAGGCAGCCTGACTCTGAATTTGCCACTAAGTTAACACCCATGTTAATCTCATGGCAAAAAACTACCCCTGATTCTCCAGAAGGAAAACTATATCATCAAATCAGTTCTTTTTCATGAATATGAAACTACTCTCTTTTTGTAAAGTTTAGCAAACTGCAATCCAGTAATGCACTTCTATAAGCAAATTTATGTTCTCCTTTTACTTTCTTCCTTTTAAGTAGCCTTAAGAGCATGATTAATTAATTTTTTTTTTTTTTTTTTTTTTTTTTTTTTTTTTTGCGTAGAAACAATCCAGAGTAATCATCTGGTTCTTGCAATTTTTGTGCCCTTTCCTGTGTCGTTCCCTGATTACTACAATGTAATTTCATTTGCTTTTATTAATTACTTCTTTTTGCTTGTGCTGTCAGATTAATTCTGATATATTTCCATTGTAGGAGCTATTTAAACCTTCCTTTTTCAGATCCATACCAGATAATCAGGGCAATTTKATTAAAATGGGAGGATGACTTTTGATTCATGTTTCTTCTTTTTACGATGAGGGAAGAAAGTTCAGGTCGTCTTTGAACCACTCACAATAGTAGTCAAAAAACAATGTGATAATCCTGACTCCAATGGTCTTCATCTCAGCAGGAACTTAATTCTCTTTATCTGTGTGTAATTTCTACTTAAAATATGAATTAAAACAGTTACAACTATTCACACAAAATGCAGAGACAATTATGCTGAAGAATCTGTAGAGACATAAATCTTCTGCCAGCACAGCAGAAATAAAATGTCTGTAGTCCTCACTATGAAAAGCGAATGAAAAGTGAGACAGCAAAATGTGAAGAGGACATAGCACTATTCTGATGTGAGATTTTTAGAGGCTAGTTAAAAATTCTAGCTGGGTGACCAGCATAACAGCCAAGAATTTTTTGTCCTGAAAAATGCAGATGAAGGCATGGTCAAAGGTAGATGCTTCTTGCTAAGCACTTGGGAAGCAGAGGTGGACAGCACTGCAGGGAATTCTGGATGCAGAAATGCAAACAAAAGACTTGCTTCAGTAGCTTTCTTACTGTCACTGGAATTTGGATGTTTTTTTTTTTCTCAAACTATATTGAAGCTTTTGGGTTTTATAATTTCCTTAAATGGAAGCTATCTTAAAGGACAGTCGGTTCCTGCAGGTAGTAACTAGACTGATTCTTTTAATTTTCCTTTATTTTCTTCAGCACATAACCAAAGCAACTAACAGATGCCTGAAAATATGACTGACTTCTGTCTCTGAATTTCTGCGCATTTCAAAAAATAATTCCTTTGYTATTAATTTTCTATATAACCAAGACATATGATAGTAACAAGAAATGCAAGTCAGCTTTTCATAATTACGTTTATATATTAATTTTAGTTATAGTACAATACAGAAGACGACAATTGGGATGCTGTTTCTCTTCAGTTTCTAATTGGTTAAGATTTGCTGGTTTACCAGTATAAGTTGGATGTCTGCCTTCTCAGAAAAGGGCAGAGGGCTGTTGGGTTTGTCGGAGTGCAGAGTCAGATGCTGTCAGATGAAGGGACATTTCCTGATTTCCATCTATTGACACGAGAGTGGCCAAAACAGTGTGGCCAGCAGGGCAAGGGAGGAGATTCATCCCAATTCTTCCCATCAGCTCCACTCTTATGAGACCCCACCTGCATCCAGCTCTGGGGCTCCCAGCATGAGAAGAATGTGCAGCTGCTGGGGTGAGTCCAGAGGAAGCCCACCAAGGTGATCAGAGGGCTGGAGCATCTCTCCTAGGAAGAGAGTTGGGGTTGTTCAGCCTGGGAGACTTAGAGGACCTTCCAGTACCTGAAGGGGGCCTGGAGAGGGACTTTTTACAAGGGTATGTGTGATAGGATGAGGGGAAATGGCTTCAAACTGATCGTATGTTTAGATTAGATATTAGGAAGGAATTCTTTACTGAAGGTGGTGAGGCTTGAAATAGGTTGTCCAGAGAAGCTGTGGATGCCCCATCCATGGATGTGCTCAAGGTCAGGTTGGATGGGCCTTTGAGCAACCTGGTCTAGTGGGAAGTGTCCCTGCCCATGGCAGGAGGGTTGGAACCCGGTGTTATTTAAGGTCCCTTCCCACTCAAACCTTATTTTATGAGACTATGATTTTATGACACTGGAGTAGTTACCTGATAAATAAGACTTCCCATTTCCAGGACTTTTTGGGAATGTTCCAGTGCTCTAAGAGTGACTGACCCTACACTGCCAATGCAGCATGGTACTTGTTTGTGCCTGCCCATGTTCAGCAAAGCAGTTAAGTGCATTCTTAAGTTAAAACATGTGAGTAAAGTTAAGTATGCGCTTCACTGCTTTGTATAAAGTTATGTCTGTCTCAATCTTGGCCAGCAAAGTCTAGATTTTTGACATCTGGGCAAGCTGCAAAGGCCTGTCCACCTGGGAGTTGCCATCTCTCCTTTCTGTTGAGATTCAGAGGCATCTGCAAGAGGTCAATGTGGCTGAGGGGCTGCAGATTGCAGCTTTCCTAGCGATTCCTGCATTTTCTCCATTATATCTAGCACAAACAATCAAATAAATGCAAACCAGAGAAGCAAAATAAATCAGACAGAAGCCTCAGAGGTAAATGAAGAACCTTTGTTTTCTATTTATAATGGCTGGAAGCAGTAGTCTGTATGCCAGACCTTGGATCTCTTGAAAATGACTTATTCCCAGCATAATTTGCCACCTACATTAGACTGAATGAAAATCCATCAGCAAAAAGCTTCCAGATAGAGACTCTGCAACACTTGGATTTAGTTCCAAATTTCAAAGGTCATTTAGAAAATCCAGGTCAGGATACAGAGTTGAATTTCAAATGTCCCTGAAGTTCATGTTTGTTCAGACCTAAGCCTAAAGATCTGAACCAACATGATAATGCAGATTTAAAACCTGAGCTTGTAGGTTTATGCAGAATCATTTATAAAAACCCTTGGTTACTTTTTTTTCTCCATGGTATTATTTACCACACACAAGGGCATGTAAAATAACTGCTTAATAATTATGAACTGCTAAAACCCCTCATTATGCATTGAAAATGTGTGAGTGCRAATTCTCTAAACGATGTGGAAGTTGGACTGTTGGGAACATTCAGCTTGTACATTACCAAAGTGTAGGCTACTCTCTAGTACATTTGTCTGATATACAAGACAATTTCATCTCGGCTTGGATGAGATACAGAAGCGTAGGCTCTGTGGAATATGAAGTGGGCTTGGTGGAGCAGAGGGAAATTCATGTTATGTGCAATGTGCCTAGTAAATAATGAGATATTAAATTATAATGTGTTCCAGGAGTTTTYGACTGTATTTTCTCTTTAATCATTTCATTACTCAGAGCCCTTTGTTTCTGACTTGTGTCTTTCATTAGAATTTTCGGACTCGAGTATGTGTGTGGGGAGTTCTGGGTCCCTGTGGCACCTTTGCTGTGTTAATCCTTCAAACAAGAAGGTGATTTGTCCACAGCAGAATCACTTTTTTGTTTCCTGAGCTACAGATTTCTGCTACAGGCACAGGCTTTTGGGCAAGCCCATGAAGACAGGCATCATCCACAGCAGCCACCACGTGTAGCYGAGGCTCCCTTGGACCGTATCCCACTTCCATTGCCCCGTACTTGGGGTGAGCAGATGTGAGGTCTTTTTCAGAGAAATTTGCAGCAGCAGTGACTCAGTGTGACTGCAGGGGTGGAAGCAATGGAGAGGACTCTCATAGCCTTACATGAGTGAGCAGTATCCTGCCCAGCATTCCTGTCCCTTGGCATCACTGCCTGAGCACTGGGTCAGCAAAGTAGGATTGGTGCTTTCAAACAGATGGGGCTGAGCACAGCCTGAGCCAGGGGAACTGTGTATGTGAATTGCTTGTGGGTGTTAAGGGCAGGATTCCCATCTGATGTTCTCAGAACTGTAGCAGGTATTAGGGTCCAAACATTTAAACAGTAGAGATGGTTTGAGTCTATTCAAAACGCATGCTGGATAACGAAATTCCTCCCARTGGGAAGGGGAATGAAGCTTCTGCAGATAGGTTCACCTAGCAGCAGAGGATTTAGGGGTGTGCACTCTGGTTTGTACCAATGTGTCAAAGAAGCTCTGGCATGTGAATTTGYGACCAATTTATCACAGGAAAACGAATAGGCTTCTAACATAGGGCCTTAGTGAAACCCAGTGACACATTTTTTCAGGTATTTCCCTTTGATTTCCAGGTGCTAAAGTGTCTATTATGGGAAAGCAAAGAAAGTGCTTTAATTATGTTTCCATAAAAAAGGTCCTGATTTCCTGGACTGAAGCCTCGGGGAGCATTACAGTGTRGCAATTGGTATGGGCTGGTTGTACTGATTATTCTGTTTGACCTTGTGCTGTGCACAGGAGCCTAAAGGTGTTTGATCCCTGGTTGCTCATAAGTTTCTGATGTTTCTTTGAAAAYCTCCTCTTTAGTGTTTGCTGTAAAATAAAACCTGTTGACATTGGCTGTGTTTATGGTACCAGTCTGCAAGAGCTCTCCTTCCTGTGCTTCACAGTCTGGGCACACAAAGAATTTATCCAAATATGGTGCTCAGTGAGTAACCTGCCAGATTATTTGTGAGAACACTTACTTGAGGGCACAGTTATTTCACTTCCATGCACATGCCGCTTTTTTTCCTTTTTCTTAATGTGAGAGAATGGACCAGCATACAGGTATAGTTGTCAAGGCCACAGCTGGAACAAKCTAATCAAGTGTAAATTAAAAGGTGGAAAATCTTTGCAGCCTTGTATTTCAGTGAAGGTCCAGGGTTGACTCCAAATGAACTTACATGATGGCAGTGAGAGTACAGTAAGGCTGCAGCGATCCCACTCCAAAACTGGAAATTTTGGAGCATGTGCAGGCTGAACTCTGTGATGCAGAGTGATGTTGTCTTTAACAATAATACATCAGCACACGTACACTGCCATTAGGAAAACGTGCCCGTAGAAGGCACTCAGAGAAATGTAACTGTGCTTATGACTTATGTAGGATCAATAAAGTTCATTGTTGTGCAGTCCAAATGGCTCCCTTTGGTGCAGCTCTCTTTACAGCAGCTTTGAACAATAAAACCCTTTGTTGGAGGGTTCTAAGAAATTATAATGAATTTTCAAAGRTGCTCATATTTAGTTATATACATATATATATAACTAAATTGAAGCATTTGATAAATAATAGAAAGCCAGCACAGGAAATATTAAATGCATTTTAATTTGGTTKCTGTAATGCAGGGTGCTGTCAAATAAATATGCACTTTTATTTCAGAAGATCTTTGCTTTGCTTTGGTAAGAAAATATGCAGTACTGATCTGAAAAGTAACTTGACACTTGAAAATGTAACCTAGAACTAGCAAAATGTGTAAAAGAAAACGTGTTGGCCTGCCAACCTCTTAGCTTAGCACCTGACTCGAAGATGCCCTACATTTAAAACATTTTTTTTAAAATGCAGACTCATGGATTTATTTATAACATGATTATCTCCATGTCTTTCTCCACATTTTGTTCCTTTTGTGGACAACTGCTAACTGTGCTCTTGCACACTATAAACTGGCTTGAATCCCTCATAAAAGGTGCACTCAAAACCTAATTGCATGAAGCCATCTGGGAGCACTGATGCCTTCAGAGAGGCAGTGGCATCAATCTTCTAGGGGTAAGGACTCCTCTRTTTAGCAGAGGTTCTTTACTGYATGGATTGTTCCCTCTGCACCCCAAATCTGCAAGATGGTGTCAGGCACAGTGTKCTGTGCTCAGCCAGGGTAGATGRCCTGTGTTGTCCAGATTCCGTGTCCTGAATCTTCTGCAGAGAACAGGGAGGGAGTTTCCCAAAGAGCTGATGCTGATGGATGSGCTGAGCAAGTGTCACTACCTTTTCCTTGGCACATCAAACTGTGCTGAGAGTTCTCTGAGGTGCTGTTATGGTCACCTGTGCCCRCAGTTCAGTTGTTTGGATGACAAATCCGCTCTGATCGCTTCGTACTCTAATACTCCATCCTCTTTCAGCGTGGCAGGAAGTCAAATTTGTATGTGCTTACATCTAAATACAAATGRATACAAATAATAGGTGAATGTTTTCATTTGATATTCTGTTCAGTGAAAGAGTCAGTCAATTGATTAACCTATTATTCAGTCCATTATTCAGGGTTATATCACCATGTAGTCACAATTATTTAGGAAACTCTGATTAATTTTAAATCTTTTCTTGGCTTTAGGCCATCAATTAAACAATATAAAATGAAGCAATCAGTCACTTTACCTTTTAGGAATTTTTATTTAAGTTTACAMAAAGATCTATTTCTGTTTTGAAAAGACTATAGCCATGTGCCACGGTGTTTGTCTCCCTTAGGTCTATTATTTCACCTACTGTTTTCATTTAATTCTGTAAAATTGCTGAAAGCTGTGAGTACTCAGCACCTTCCCAAACTGGGCTCCTTCAGTTTCATYGCCTAAGTATGCATTCAGGCATTTGTTTTAGGTAGAAGTGTTTTGATATGCTGGGCAGTGGTTTCTGGCAGGAATGTTAATCTTTACGAGTGCCACCACTGAGATTTGAGTCTTTGAGGGCTGCCCCTTGCGGTAATGAAAGAGCCTGTGTTTCAATGATCCTATCATCTCTGCTGGCTGGAGTTTTAACTCCTGGTAGGGCCACTTAAGTCTAACAGGTCAAAGAGGCCAGATGAAATGAATTTCGCTGTTTTGCTAGACTGGCAGGTGATTGATGGWTCTATAACTTATGCTCATTAGCAAAATAAAGTCAAGTATCAAAAGCACGCTGAGGTAGTCACACAAGCAAGGTAAGGCACTTGCCAATTTTTGCAAATCTTTCTTTGAGTTTTTGGGAAAGCCAGGTCTCTACAACAGACTTTTCTGAAGGTAAATATGTACGAGAATTCCTGGAGTATTTGAACGAGAGTTGCAATAATAAAAGTTGATAGCGGCAATGAAAGAAATGGACAAATGCAAGCCCTAAATCCTCGTAGYGTGCAAACATCACTGCTGACAAAAAGCATTTTAAAAATGAGGAAATCTGTAATATATCCAAGGATGCAAGATAGTTGCTATTCAGTGAGCGTAACATTAATGCAGAAATGGCGCCATCCCTCATAGGCTAAGAGCCAGTTATGACTGTGGAGTTACTCATCAGCGTGCTCTGACTGACAACATTGCTGGGCCAGGATCTCTGCAATGATGGCAATAACAAAAGTTGAGGCAGTCAAAATATGCTGGGGAATGCAAGGAGCAAGTGCCACCCCTCTATTTTAGACCAGCATGAGGAAAAAAGAATGATCAATGCCCAGTGTCAGAGCTCAGAGAGGGTGGAAATCATTGTTAAATCTGGCTGTCTACAAGTCATAGGACTCATCCAAATAGAGTCACTGGGGATTGCATTGATTGCTTTAACTTTGACTAAAAGGAAATTTGGGTCAGTTCTTGAAGACGTGAGYTGGTGTAGATGAGCTGATGCTGGAAGTTACCAGATTTTTTTGTTTGGTAAGAACAAATTCATTAAAAAAGCACATCACTTTTATGATGATGRTGCAAAAAATATGGGAATGTTTTAACTTTTTTTCTCAGTGGCAGGAAACGTGSTCTGCTCCTTCTGAAACTGGTGTAACTGCAGCTGAAATATGGTTTTGGGAGACRGGCTTAAGAGTAGACAGATTTGATAGACCCCAGAGGAGAGTAACAGGAAAAGAAGATTAGGAAACGTGCTTATGGAAATCAGGTGAAGGAACTGATTTGTCTAATTTAGCCAAAATATGCCTGAGGGGAAACTTCATCTTCCAAAACATATATGAGAGATGGGAAGGAGCAGTGAGTAATTCTTGGGGTAATGGGACATTCATTCAGGGCTCCTCATCAGAGGTTTTCAAAAAAGTGGTTAAAGAAAACTCTGCCAGGGATAGTCTGCAACTGCTTGGTCCCAGCTTATGATACAAAGAGTGGGGCTTTGTAAAACATTACATAGCTTTGTAATTCTTTCCTAAGTCTTCTTTTTTTACAATCCTAAAAAGCACAAGGGAAAGTCTATTCAAGACAAAAACCCAACATTTCAGGCTTTACCAGTGAAAGGAGTCTACGTGTGTTGAGGCTCAGGCCCTGCACAAGTCAGCCCTGGTGTGTCATAATATTTTTTGAATGACCATATCATAGAGGCTGCAACAGCTGTTACTGATTTTCAGAAAAGTGTCCTTGAAGTCTGCATAACTGAGGGATGGAAAAGAAACAAGACAAGAAAAGCATTAGCTGCTCAGAAATACCTTTCCAAAAAGGGACAGCAAAAAGTTTTAAGGACAGAGTGATACAAGGCAACATGAGTAGAAATGAAGGGAACAACACGGATTGTTTAAGCAAGAAGGTCAAAGTGTTGGTTGAATTGCAGTAAAGAATTCTACCAGCTCAACTATTGAAATGGGTTAAGACATTGACCATTCTGAAATTACTGTTATTGCACTTKCTGTACAGGAACCATAAAAAGATATGATAAATATTCAGAAACTTTAGAAAATTTCAGATGGAGCTCATACCACCAGGGAAATGCTTGAAAGAAAGAAAAGGCTAATAAATTACTGAGTTCTTCTGCCAAGCAAGAAATAGGAAAATCCCACAGAATAGTAGGGAGCATTATAGCCAAAATATCAAAGAACACAGATGTAAAAACTAAAAGCAATTAACAAAGTAAGCAAMTATGAATGTTACAATTCTTTCATTGACAGACAAACTCTTCTACACTGATATATCAAGCAAAAGGAAAGAAGTGGCTGGGCTTCAGCCTGGACTTTGACATGGAAAATTAACCTGTCAGCTCATTTTTCACACAAGGTTTAATAATTCAAAAGAAAATCAAATGGCTTCAAAAAACCTTTGTACCTTTTCTGAAATCATGTGATGGATTTCTTTACAAATTACACTGAAACATCCTGATGTGTCACACTGTACCTGTAAAAATAGTTTTATCGAGGGGCAGCGTGCCCAGCTAGATCAATGTAATCTTGAGYGAATGATTTGATAATAGATAAATGTCAAGCATCATTGTATTATTTCACCTCTGGTATTTGACTGGCCATTAAAAGAAAAAGTAGGTGGATACAGCACAAGCACCATATGACTCAGAAGCTGCACACTGGAATTAGATTTTGCTGGTTGCAGAAGTCTTTGAAATGGCAAAAAACATGTTTTCAACACAACCTAGCATTGTAAATATGAGCTGGTAATCAATCAGGTGTGAGTAAACACAGCAAGAATCCCCCAGCTCCCGGCTCACRTGTTATTTTAGGAGGCAGAGCATACAAGTGTTAATGCACATCCTTTGCAATAGATGATGGGTCAGTACAGATGTATGAAAGGATGTGCTGTCCAATATCCAGAATGTGCCTCMACTTGAAAGAGACTTGATTTTCAAAAGGTCTACAGCTGGAAGGCTAACAGACAAATCTTCAACTCAGAAGTTACTTCYGATAGATAGAGTGCCTTACAAAGGCTAGGCATTAAGTGGAATTAATTTATAGCAAATACTAGAAATCACCAGAGTTTTCACATAATAATGCTTTATCATTAATGCTATTCAGTGAGGAAAATGGGAAATATTTGCTGGGAGTTTTGAATCAAAGCAGAGCATCAGCCATGACAATTCTGAGAATATGTAGAAAGCTGTCCAAATTAAAAAAAAAACAAAAAAACAAAAAAACAAAAAAACAAAAAAACCTGTCAAGGTCTCATTCTAGTCTGAGGCTACTTTGGATGGCACAGGAAAGAATTATGCAGGAGTTTAAGAATCTCTTTTGTTTCTACAGTCCTCTCAGATGTAAGAGGTTGTGTATGAAATAGAACTGTTTCACCACTGAGTAATATATTACAGAGGGTAACTAGCTGTTACTAGTTCATTTAAGAAAATACTTTCAAAGGCACTGTRTGCCAGAATTGCAAGACTAAATATATTATATTATATTGCAAAAAAAGACATTAATGATTGCTTCCTGGAGATGAGCATTATAGGTTTCCATTTGTAGCTACAAAGCAATGACATTTTCAGTGCACTCAGAAAATTGTACATTGTCTATTAAGTGAATTGAACACTTTGAAAATGGATATGGGTGTTCAATTTTTATCTCCACACAACTGTTGAAGAAGTAGGTAAAACCACTTGCTTTCATATGGCTCCTGAAGAAAAACGCTGATACAAAATGGTTACTTATAAGCAAAATAAAAGTCACAGACATTCCCTCAAGTTGCTGAAATGTGTTCAGCACAGTCTTTYTATAAGCTAGCAGGATCACTCAAACACCTGTAAAAAGGAATAGAAAACTGAAGAGAAGCTTTAAATCAGTACAGTCTGGGCAATCACAGACTCCCTTATCACTTCCAAAAATGACTTGCTTAGAGTAAATTGAAGAGCTTTGATAGTTCAGATAGCTGTACAATTCACATGTTCAGAGTGGTGATCACCTTTGAATTCAAGCACTTAATTTAAGAGCTTCAGTAATTTTAAATTGCTGTGCTTCAGTGAGTGGCAGGCAGAGACTCAAGTGCTAYGGTATTTCAAAAACTTTGGGTGTTCTGCTTAATATTTTTCTTTCAGGKAATCCAGAGAGGATTTCTATAGTCAGGCATGGAAAATGGAGCAGATTTCAAGATTACTGTAGAAAAGTAAGAGACTTTATGCTTTTTAAAAACCGAAGCAGAGGAGRTCTTCTCTGGGGAACGTGCAACTCGTAAAGCCTGTGCTTGCCCTTTTCTGTGAACTGTTTGACCAACGTCCTTATGTGGGCTGTGGCAGAAGGTGGAAAGAGAGGCAATGACGTTTACATGGGCATCAAGAGATCCTCTGTCTATTTGCTCTCCCGAGCGAGCCTGCCCAGGTTAGGTTTGTTTYCATTGGGCATTTCTGCTTAACACTRCTTCCACAGATGCAGATAGGAATGAGCGTTTATTGATATTTGAACGCTTCCCCACTTGTGGATTCAGATATTTTTACCTGGCTGCAGGTTTCTTCATTTGTTATTTTGGTTTTACTGGGCTTCAATTTGATGCCAGGATAAATCCTTTCTGTGTGCTTTTAACTAGCCCAGTACAACATTTGCTCATTAAATACTTGGCTGAAGACTGAGCTGAGCACTGTAAGTGGTTGYCATGAACTTTGTCTCAGCAGGTAGGAGAGGTTCAGAGCATACCACAAAGACCTCACAGCCCCACACCTCTGTCAGGCTCCAGATGTGGGGAGCAGGATTTTTGAGTGTTATGGGAAAATCAGACTTCAGAGATGGTGATTCAGGCATGCCTGGGAGGAGGTGCAGCTCTGTGGAGTAGGAAGGTACCGCTGCAGCYTCCTGCAGTCTGGCTCACAACGTGTACTGCTCTTCAGGCTGGAAGGGAACAGGGCAGGGAGCCACAAACTACAGCCTCCAGAAAGCTTGCAAATGAAATGTCAAGAATTAAATACTACCTGAAGAGCCTAGGAGATATTCATTGGAGCTGGTACCTTGTGACCTCTCATTTAGCAGGACATCACCAAAATTAGGCTCCTGTGAGGAAAATGTAAAGAGTGTCTTTTACTTCCAACAAATTAGAATCTGGCTCAAAGGGATTTTATTATTGAGGATGCCACTGTAAATGCTAACCACTATTTKCAGGCTCATTGCACCTTCAGACTGGCTTCTTCAAAGGGGTGAAGGGGTATTTCACATTCATCTACCAGTGAAATCTGAAAATCCCAGTTTCAAGGTACAAGGGGCACAGGCCAAATGTGACTTCAGTGATTGTTTTGCCAATGGTTCTTTCAGTTTCCRTGTCTGTGAGTAGTCCTAGCTTAGATGGTGATCTTGTGTTGGAGTACCTAAGTTGGACCTAAGGAGTGCTACAAAATGTGACACCAGAACATTGTCACACAGCTGGAAGAGAAGTGGTTTCTCTGAGGAAGTTGCAATAAGCTGTGTTGGTTGAGGACATAATTATTCCCCAGTACAGGGTGCCAAAACACCCACTGGTTAAACCAGGAATATAGAAATCCTGATGTTAAACCTTATTAATGCATCCAGTACATTAATATGTTCATATCATGCTGGGTACAACCTTTATGTTGTAAGGAAACCCACCCTGCCTCAAATGTAGACCCTGGTGGTCATCCCCAGTTTGTCACTTGTCTTTGATATGACARGAAGTTGTTAGAAACCACCTAGTGTTAGAAATCACCTGGGGAGTTTCTGMTCAGAATAATTACTGAGACCTGGAGATAGGCTCTGAAGCATCTGCTTTTAGGTATTTCTGGTTTTGGAGGGGTAAAATCTAAAATAATTCTGAACAGTGGTAATGTMGTTACATCAATGCGATTTTAGAGAGTTTTGGTTATTTAGAGAGTGGTGGTCATTTTTCCTCTTGTTTGCTGGTTGGAAGTTTGAAGGTGAGTATCTGAGAGGACTGTGAAGCTTGCAGGTRTTGGAATAATAGTGTTGCAATAGTTTTCCTCTAGAAAAAGGCAACTCTATTTCTTTGAGTGAATTTATTGGCCATTAATTGGGACACAGGTTTCTTGCTTTTCTGTAAGGAAAACCAGTAATCTTTGCCTTTTCTCTGAATTTACGCTGACTTCCTCCAATTTTTCAAAACTAATGTCTGTCTCATTGCAGATTTTCATTTTTTGTGTTCTTTCTCTCGTAACAAACTTGCATGTGTTCTTTACCTGTTCAAGTTCTTTTCCCTAAAAGTTACTGTCCGTAGAGGAGTTTTACTGCTCCCTTTATTTACTTTCTGAGTCCTGGATGGGCTCAGTGAGCTGTGATTACAGATGGTCGCTGAATGAGTAAATAAGGATAAGATATTACCTCTTGTAAGTTATGTCACAGCTCACCTTTGATGCCACCTCTGTAATACTGAAGGACAGTGGACATGCCTGAGTCGCCCTCTCACCAGTCTGGACCTGAAAGAAATGGGAAGACTTGCATAGGAGAAATGTCATGTATTTTTATATAAAGGCGTCTTATAATACATTCCTCAAAAACTATTTCTTAGATTTTTCTCAAGTCCATTAGCCTTGTCTTTTATCAGAAATAGGCTGTGGCTGTCTTGTCCAGCAGCCTTTTAATTTTGGGATCCTTGTTTGAGTTTCTCAATAAGTCACAASAGGTGCACAGCTGTCAGGTCAGAATTGTACCTCTGTACACCCACGGCTGGGATACTTGGGGTTTTCCCAGGGATGTGACTTTGTCATGGAAACTGCACTCCTTACCAGCAAAATTGTGAACACTTTCAATTTTCTCATGGGAAAAAGTAGAATAAAATTAATTCCAAAGCTGAAAATGTTGAATGGYATTCCCAGCCTCACCAGTGGGTTATATAACGGAATCTGTCACTTCAGAAAATTCATAACCCAATCTCCCTGCATAGTACAGGCAGCCTTATAATTTAACGGCCTAAGAAAATTCAAGAATGCCAATGTGGACACCCCTGTGTTTCACTGCAGGAAAGAATTGCAGCACAGTTCTTAGGAATTCTATTGTGCAAGAACTAGCAATAGCATAAAAAAATGCTGGTATTCAACTAATATGCCTTTCTTTTACACTCTGTCTCAACTGAATGAAGGAAAAATACCCAAACAAAACTGCACTGTATTTTGATTATTACAAAATCATGGTTATGTTTGACATTTGAAATAATTTCCATTGAAATAATTTTAGTAAGTGCATGCCACAAAATCACAGAAAATACTGTTCCTATAAATAAAGATAGCAGCGTGAGAGGTGGCTGAGTCAGTGTGAAGAATAACAGGGGTTTACTGGCAAAAGGGTGATATTTTGAATACTCATAATTTATTTACTCACTCTATCTTAAAATTTCAGCCCATCAATTATACATGAAACTGAATACCATAGTATAGGAGGGGACTAAAAGCCAAGTATTCATTTCCAGCTCTAACATCTCAGTCTTTAAACAAGACCTACTCCTTAGCATGCTGRTAAGACAGATGGATAAGTGTTGGTAGATATGAGATTTATAGTTTGGCATTATTTAACTGCTCCATAATTTGCTTGTACTAGCACCCTCGAGACACATTTTTTTTCAGAAAGTCTGATTTTTCTGCATTTATTCTAGTAATGGTATACTGAGAGTTGTTAAGGAAATTAAAGTCCCATTTCAGGCCCCAGTTCAACAAAGCGTTTAAGCAATTCTTAACTTAAAGCACATCTTAAACCGAATCCTATTTAACAAAGGAAAAAAAAAAAGGAGAAGTCTTCAGAGAGACTTCCTCACATGGTTAAAGTTAAGARCATGGGRTGTTTGTTGAAGTGAATTTAGAAASSCTGCCTTTTTTAGAGACTGAAGAGACTGTCTGTGGGAAGGGACRTGATGGATGAAATTACCTGTTGTCCAGAAAAGCCTGTATGATGTTGTGAAGGAGGCAGGAAACTTGATTCAGATTKTGGATCAGAATATAGAATGAATTGGATTTATCATGCTTTGAGACAAAAAAAAAATGTTTTCCAAGGAAAAGAGACATGTTAACTTAGTGGGCAGTTTTGAATGTTCTCCTGAGAGATCATGACATGGGAGGCTTTGCTGAAAAGCTAGAAAAAAGACCTTGTCTAAGGATGAGTGGAAACACTTCTATCAAACTGGCAGCTAAATCCCTTGTATCTTTCTGTCACTGGGAGCATCTTTTAGGGGCATCATCTCTGCTTCCTTTTCTGGAGAACTTTGGGGGCCTATACTGACAGTTAATGCCTGTTTTGTCCAGTGCAGTTCCAGGTCCTTGTAAAAGACTTGAAAAATGTGGATAGATAAGTATCACATTTGGTATTGTGGAGCATATTGTAATAYGCATTTCTATGTCTCGTCAGACAATTCCATGATACAGCTTTCCATTTGCAAAGTAAAACACCAATAAAAATGTTTATGTCCACCTCACCTCYCCAATAAACTGGAAACTGCTATTTRCARTCGTTAACCCTGATACAGTTACTTMRTRCAGGTGGCCTTCCTTACAAAAATTCTGTGGTACTCATCAGAAAAATACYTGGTAGCCTTGTGTTTTTCTACCTGGTGTGATGCAAGATAAAAATCCACAATTTCAACTGTGAAGACACTCAGATGATAAATAGTGAGGAAAAGAAAAAATTGCTTTTCTGTCTAAGTAAGCTGTTTCCTAATTGTTCATGAATGAAATTAAAAATAGCCATCAAGTATAAAACCAATCATGATGACAAAGACATTTTTCTGCTCACTAGTTTGGATCATTAGGGAAATCAAACCATATCTAAACCCCAAATTTTGTTAGAAGAAAAAARGGCAATTTTATAATATTTAATGAAAATTCCCTTGTGATGGAAATTCAGYGCTGCAAAATGTGTTATTTTTCTTTATGGCAGCCCAAAACATGACATAGAGAAAGCTCAGATTCAGTAAATTTCTGAATTAATTATGTCTTTATATTTCAGCATATAACTGAAAGTCATARCAGCCTTACAGAAACTGAATAAATGGGTCTGTAGTGGGTCTAAACAAACACACATCAATTTGTACCTCATGACAAGAACTGCTTTCCTTCATGTGATAGCAAACTGTCATTTATTAACAGTTATTAAGAAGAAGAAAGTTAATGTGCTAATATTGCACTGCATAGTTAATTTCACTGCATTCTTCTTTTAACTTCAAGATACTCAGAACTTCTTCTGTGTACCTTTTATTAAGTTTGTCTGAAGAGGGCAGCCTTTCCTAATACACTTGGAATTTTCTTAATTTGGCAAGGGTATTGTATGCTGAACAAATTGACAAAGGACAAGCTCACCATCTGAAGTTTGCCTCTCATTATTGCCTGTGTTTTCTTTGAAGTTTCTCTCCATGTATATTTATCAACCAACTGCAAAGAATATTATTATTTTAAATATTTGACCTCTTGGTAAAATACAGTCCAATTTCACTTACTCTCAATGCTAAATGAATGAAGACTTGCTGTGGTATTTCCAGAAAGAAATTTAAAGAGAATGTTATTAAGAAATTTCTGGAAATGTGGGTGTTGTTTATTCTTTCTGCAGGCTAGAAATAAGTTTATTCACATGCTTTTTTAAATGCTAAGACTGAGTAAGTGAATAGAGCAGGAAAATTTCTGTCCCTTTGTGCTGACAGTCCTCCTAATCTTTTATGATTTTCGTGCTGAACTCCTCTCCAGGCTTCAAAAAGAAGCATTAGCCTGAAAGTAGGCAGTGATGTTACATTTTCTTTTATTTTATAGTTTAATCATAAGGAAACCTTAAAAGGAAAAAAAAAAAAACTTACAGCAAATTCATGCATTGCCATGTTACCCGGAAAGATGAATGGCTACTCTGCATTTAGCAATTAGTGTGATAGATTTAAGAGCTCTTAGAAGAATTTATTGCTCTGGTGTGCCTCCATCACGGAGCAGGGAGGGGCATTTGAAGAAGCTGGGATGATAAATTTTTGCAGCTATTGCTGCTCTGGCCACTATGTCGCATCTCTCCTCTCGCAGTGACAGCCAGATTTGGATCCCTGTCTCACTTTCTGTGGTGCTGGGATTTAGATTGCACGATAGGCTTGGGGGAGAAGGAATGCACACTGAACACAGGGAATGAGTGCAGGGATTTGGAACCAGGAGAACCTAAAAGCTGCTGCTGGTAGAAGAGGAAGGTAGATGGAGACAGTACGTGTAGGATTTCACAACATTTCCATAAATGAGCATACTGTTTGCAAAGAGCATCACCTGGATGAGCAGAATCCCTATAAAAACCACGTCCAACACATTGCTTGGGCACCAACAGTGCTGGCGTGGATCCTGTGCAGAACAGCCAGCTAACTGCATCCTCTGGAGTTCTCTCTGGAAATGTCTGCCACAAAATGAGATCACTTTATGCACCCAGGAGCCCAGTTTGCTGGGTGACAGCTAGCACACCTTGTGCCACATGCCAGTCCCAGCAGCTGGCACCCATGCCAGTTACATTGTGCTTGCATCGACTACRGTCAAACTGCAGTAAAATTCACCCCGTCTGTTTGTCAGCTTCTTTTCTCAGCTGATGATTAACCAGTGTTAATCTAGTCAAAGGATCTCTTTTCCAAATTTGGCGACTTTTTAGGGTCTTTTGTACAAAGAAATTTTTCCTACTCTCATTAGGTTCAAAGAAGCAAATAATCGAATTTATTCCTCCCGCAAACTTCTACTATTATTTAAAGCTGCCAGTTGTTTAGGCTACCAAACTCATTGCAGCCTCACTGTCTGACAGAAAGCTTGCTCAAAATCTTATCATTACACAGCTATTTACCTGGTTTTAGAATCCTTGAATTTCATTTATGTTCACTGATCCAAAACCACCATTTTTTTCTGACCTTGTGTTTCCTACAGCAGCCACTTACTCAGAAGTCAAGGCAGATTACTTCAGCGCCTTCCAACCAATGGCTGGAATGATCTGAAAAGTGTGGGGCTTCTTCCTCTTCCACTTTAGCATTGGATTGCTATAAAACAGAGTAGAAATTTCATTGTCTCCCTACTTGAAATGCAATTTTCTACGTAACAAACATTTAGTTGCACATTTGTGCTGTGGTGTTTCAACATGACAGATCTTCTCCTTACAGGCCAAAGAACCGCTAAATTATTCCTAAATCCTCTAAGAAATTGCACCTTAATTGTCTTTATATCAGCATTTTTCCTTGAGACAACACCTAACTAAAACTGATTGCTGGTTTTTATTTTTTGTGACTGATCTTGGAAGGGAACTCTTTACCAGACACCCATATTCACTGTCTCTCCCTGTTTCCTGTGTTTAAAGAGAATGTCTCTGTAAAAGTTATGGAAGCTGGACTTTTGAGGTGGAAATGGGAGGAAACAAATAAATAGCTCCTACATTTCCAATACATCCTTATTTTGAAATTGCAAATATGACTTTATCTTTCTGTTCTTAGAGAATGTTTTTAAAATTAGGTTGTAAAAAATTTGACTAAGCCTATTGCATCCAAGTCTTACTAATTTATCAGGAATTGCCARCATTTTTCCTGAATGTCTAATTGCCTTTTGAATACTTTAAAAATTTGATTCATCTRAGAATGACTCCTTTATCTAGAAAATAACCATTTGCTGTTCATTTTTATCTCTCACTATTAAAGAGATCATTATAGTACCTCCTCCACCTTTCCATGATTGCATTGTTTGCAAATAAAGATTTTTATTTTTGTACTYTACTGAACCTTTGTGATTCATGCCCTTGCCTCCCAGTACTGAAACACRTGTAAAATATTCTGATTATTATATCTACTGTATGCCATATTTTATTTTAATTTCTTCACTGTTGTCTTTTGCATTGTCTGATCAAGGCTCTTCTCTGTTYTGCTTTATTATAACCTTCAATGTAAGCATAAATCTGAATTCTTATTTTCTTTGGTGAACATCAATAAAATAAGAAAAGATCCCCCATGCCTTTATGAGAGCATCAGTTGTCTTTATATTTGCATTTATTCCTCTAATGTTTTTTGAAACTCTTTATAGGGCACCTCTGAAGTTTTCCTACTCAGTGCCAGTTTTCAGTGTGGTCACTTTGTTATCTTTTAATACCTCAGGCCCACTATTACTCAAAGATTCTGGGTCAYTTTTCATATTTCCTGTCTGCTGTTATGATGGAATAGACAATCTTTTTCAGAATAGCTGCTCAAAGAAAACAGCTGTCATTACAATTAATTTATTTTATGTTCTTGGTGTTATTTCTTTATCTCAAATCAACATACATTTGTTAATTCCATTTTTACGGACCTATGCAATCTTCTGAA
Organism: Malurus melanocephalus; assembly: GCF_030028575.1. Lineage (NCBI taxonomy): Eukaryota > Metazoa > Chordata > Aves > Passeriformes > Maluridae > Malurus > Malurus melanocephalus. The sequence goes on from NW_026623593.1 coordinate 65,803, forward strand.
GAAAGCCACACCTTTTGGTCCCACACAACTAATCCTATTTTGCTCTTTGCCATAGCCAAGGCTGTGTCTTAGAACCACAGAATATTCTGAGCTGGAAGGGACCCATGARTATCATCAGGAAAACTCCTGGCCCTGCACAGAACCATCCCCAAGRGTTGTTATGTGCCTCAGARCATTATCCAAACACTTCTTGAACTCTGTCAGGCTTGRTGCTRTGACCACTCCCCCTACACCTCTTTGTGACCCAGCATTTCATTTACTCGGGAAAATGGGGAGAGCCCAAAGGACRTAAAAGATGTCATATGCTCCAAGTTCTGATAAGGTATCTTAWATTTCCTTGAGCATTCTTTCAGTAGGAGTAGGTGTCCTGGTGATATCAGCATCAAATGTCTCCATGTTTTTCTTTTTCCTCTTTTTTTCTTCAGCTGAGATAATTTCTYCTCCTTATTTAATTGCGTATTTACAAGTCTTGTGACTTTCTTACAATTTCTTAATTGTACATTTTATGGGATAACATTGCCAACTTTATGTCAACTCCATCTGGAAGACTTGAAGGTTGTTCCTCGATCTTTTTGCAGCTTATCCTCAAACTCTCTCCAAAGCTTTGGAAAAAAGTGCTGACTGCACAGCAAATCATGGTGTCTGTAGCATCTCCACAGAGAAGTTCTTTCAYCATACAAAATTCCCAAGAAATATGCTATTGCTTCTCACCAACAGTAACAGTTGYTCAGTTTGTTTGTGATTTCAAGGATGCTGAGTTTTGGTTGATCAATACAAATAAGAATGGAGAAGGAATTAATGGTTACAGTATTGTTGGCTCAAGCTTGACCAGTCAGTTCTGCTAAGGCAGATGTGATTTAAGATGTACAGCACAATTTCTAATATCAGTTCTTATTTGATTTGTGAGATATAAAAGGCTTTCAGAGTTCATCAACATTTAAATACCACTTTGAAACTTCAAAAACAGTAATTATTAGTTATAACAATCAAGTAGGATATAGGAGGTCACCTAGGGAAGAGCTGGGGATTTTTTTAGCACTAAACTCCTGGATGATAAGTGTAAAGAGAGTTTCTGAAGAGACAATATTTTATCCTTGGCTTTGTCTAGAAGTTTTCTTTTTTCTTCCTTCTTTAATGTCTTTACTAAATAGGTAAACAGGAGTGGACAAAGAGAAAAAAGAGAGGGAATCACAGCATCATGACAACCCCTACACCTTGCGTTCAGAGCCTCTGTCAAATTGTTAGGTGTCAAGAATCCACGGAGGGGGGTGAGCAATAGATGACTTACACTACTTTTGGCAATGTCACCTCAAAAAYTCTGAGTCACGATGTTGATGATCAAAACTAGACAGTGGATATAAAATGTGACTACTTGGAGTGAGTGCCTGAGTTCCTATAAAAGGGTCTACTGAGTGCATTTGCTTCATCAAAGCCCAAACCCACAGGTTCAGAGAGATGTACTCCTATGGCTGACAGCTCAGTCAATATCTCTCCTGCTCTGTCTCTTCCTGTCATAACATTGATTTCTGTAAGCTAGAGGAAGTAATCCCTAATGACATTGTGTAAMAGTGTTAAGGAAAGATTGTTTTCCCACTCTGCACTTTTTCATACACAACTTATAAATGTATTTCATTACTTACAAACTTTACCTCTTGTAACTCTATTACATTTTATTCCCTGCCATGCTTTCTACCCAGATCAGCTGCTTTCCTAATGTTTTCTTCCCGATTTTACACTTCTAAGGAACAGCATACTTGGTGATTCCCCTGCATCATCCCATCACTGCAAAACAGTGATGTCACTCTGACACATGCTGTTCTCTCCGCTGCCAAGCAAGCTGAAGGATGCATCATACACCCTTTGCATGGAGGAGAAGACCATATTGTCATGTCACATACCATCCTTCTGCTGCTGTCAACATCACTGCCCTTCACTTTGTGTCCTAACCCCACGATCAGCAATGTTCACTGTTGAGCGGTAAAAACTGCTGCATAGCTGTAATGACATGACATTCCTGTTATTAACCTGATTATCTAACCTTTTCTGTCTTYTTTTTTTCTTAAAAAAATAYAAAAAAGTCCATCTCTCTGCRGTTTTGTAGRGCTAGCATTACTAGAAAGCAGGCAGTTTTCCAGGAGGTTTTGGAGGATTTTTAACGTGTATGGTTTTGAAGAAACCATGGATATTTAAAGTATTTGGAATTTGTTTTGTCATATGTCCAGAAAGCTAGCTGTGAATTTCCAGCATAGTACTGGTRTTGTTGAAAAATGGGATGAGGTTTTGAAGGGAGCAAGGAACTGTGTGTATTTGTGGCACAGAAGTGAAAATGGCTTCATGGATGAGCAGCACATTTGTAATGAACAGGCTTTTCTGGGGTTTGTCTCCCCATGGAGCGAGCTGTGATACCAGATTGGAARCACAAAGATACCCTTTCCACTGAGCTGACTTCTCTGATCCCTTGAGATGATGTTTGTGAGGAAGAGGCTGTAAAGGATTTAGTATTATCAAGTGTGTGAGGTCTTACCTCACACAGAGAATCAGCGTGGCTTAAGGGTGTCTGGAGCCAGACCAGAGGCAGGTATGGATTGATATGTAGGCATGATGTCTGTATTGTTTCATGAGATATCACTGCTTCAAATTTCAGACTTTGTAATTCCTCTAAGCACCATTTTTGATCAGATAGTATCAGATAAGTTGTCACAATTTCTGTTTACCTTGTACACAGAAATTAACAACTTGCCATTTTCTGTACTGCATTGTTGTGGGATGAGCTCAAAAAGTAAAAAGAAATAAAACTCCGTACTTCAAAAGCCAGCTCCCRCTGCTCCAGTCTGCTATGGTTAATGTCAAAAGGACTTTGCCCATTATTYGTTCCTGGAGAGCCATAAAGGACATTATAGCCCTTTATAGTATGAGAAGTTAAAACTTTATTTTTCACTCGTGTTTCTCTTCATAAATTCATGCTGTGAAAAAAAATAAACAAGTAAACCCAAAGGCCTGAGTCTCACAAGAAGCATCCAGTGAATACTGTTTCTTTTTAATATAACTTTGCTGCTTCTTTGCAAAAGTCACAGATAGATATACAAAACTCCATTAAAAAAAAAAAAAAAAAAAAAACTTTAGATAAAAAAGTTTATTTCCTTTTCATTTTATAGTTTTTTTTTTTTTTTTTTTTTTTTTTAATTTAGGAGAAAATCAGGGAAATTCTGTAGCAAATACTAGGAAAAAAGGTAATTTATACATTGGACAGTGCAAAATATATCCTCAATTTCATGTCCTCCTTTACATAAACAACTGGACTCTGTATGCTTTAAAGAAGCAGCAACTCTTGTAAACCTGATGAACAAGAGACCAGCTGAATACCAGAAAGGTTTTAGCCAGAAACCAAAGAGCCCAGGAATTGGTAGTGTATCAGGTATATCATGTAACTATAGCTTTATTCTCAGGATACWACAGGTATAAGTCTAAGTAGCTTTTCTTCAAAGAAAAATTGTTTTGATATGACTAAAGATTTAGTGTATGTTCTATTCATTTTCACATTTTATTCTCTCTATTTATAAAAAAAAAAAAATATTTCTCCCCTTCTTTCTCAGTCAAAAAATTCCAAGTCCTGAAAGTCAAGACAATGCTTCATGTCTTTACCAATGGGCTGCATTTTGATGATTAGCACAAGGCAGTTCACAACTACCCTGATTGCATTACAAATTTGCTACCATAATAACCCTTTGAAACGTAGAAGAGGACAAATTACTCAGGTCCCTTGGTAGCAAGGAGAGCAGGGACTGTGGGTAGATCTAATTTCACCTAACATTAGCCATCCCCAGTTAGATGTCTCAATTAAACTGCCTGCTTAGCCTTTCTCTCCAGTGAGTGGATGCAAAGAGACAGGTACTTCCAGACAGTAAATCATCCCCTCTCAGGATACTTTTCCAGACTAATGGGATGAGTTGCCATGCCCATCTCTTTATAAATTTTATAAGTTTATTTGGGTGTAGAACGAGTTAATACTTTGTTTTTTTTTATCAGAATATATACACATTTTAACTTCTAAAAATATTGTCAGAGTAATGACACTTGTAACTCTGCTTTCTTCTTTTCTTTCGTAATTTTGAAGTGTGGCCTTGTGTTGAAGCTCTCCTTGACTGACTGAGGAATTATTTAGGTACTGTGTATGCCATTGGCTTGTGTTGCGTACAGTCACTGGTAGCGTTATCCTAAGAATGAAATAGTAACACATCTTTCCATGAACTCTCCTGTTGAGCCATACTCCACTGTATTGATTTCCATGTATTCTTCTAAAAGTTTTTTTTTCCCTTGCTTCTTGCTACATTATCTACTGTGTTCAGTAGTAGGAACCTTCTGAGAAAACAGTTTTCCTGTGASCTGCATATAAAAAAGGGTTTTTGCACAAATACTGCATCATTTGCTCTTCTTTTATCTGTGCCACTTTACTGCTATGAGAAGTACTTTTTTCCTGGTCTCACTGGGATTTGTAGGCAGTCTGATGTTTCATCAGCATTCCTCACATTCAGGTTTGGTCTGGCTGTGTGCTTGACACGTTGCACCTGAATCTACATCAGATTTTCTCCTCTCATACTGACTGCTGTCTGGGCAGCATTGTGCAGATCACCAGTTCCTCTCCATTTTTTCCATAACTTCCATCTCAGATACAAAGCTCACACATCTAGTTTCCAATTTTGTTGCCTTTAGAAGTACGGTCTGCCGTGATTATTTTGCCTTTCTAAATTTTTCAGCAAAACCTCTTGGTCTTTGAAGACAATTGGTAGTCACCTGCAGCTCAGTGAATTTGACTCTTTGCAGGTGAGGGGAATGAGGGAAGGGGTGAGGACATAAGGAACAGCTTGGAGGAGCAGGTARTTAGGGCAGTCAGCTTTAACTGGTTTTTAACAGCTGGGGAGGGATTTTTGTGTCTGCATATGGCTGAGAGGCAACTTAGAAAGCAGAAATGAGCTGGGAAAGTAGAATGGATATAAAGGTAACTAAGAGGGGGGACTTACTAGAGGTTCTTGGAAGTGTTGATGGCTGTTTGGTTTAGGTGCTTTCAGTGGTGCTGTTGGGGAGCTCTGCAAGATCAGGGAGGAGGTTTATGTTCAGGGCTTGTGCTAATTGTGTCAGAGGGGGCATTCTTAAATGCTCTGCGTTTGTGCTTTTTCTTTCTGAAAAGTAGTAGCGATGTGGGAGGTGATTGTAACTGAAGAAAGGGATGTGGTTTACAGGGCTGAGTGCAGCCTGTGTTCTGCCTGGTAAAATATCTCTTGAAAATGCAACACCTTGAGGTCTTTGAGGTGCAAGCAGTATGCAAAGCTACTCATCCATCTTATGGGTCTGGCTTATGACCTTGGCTGCTAGGGATGCAGAGTTATATTCCTAGAGGTAGGTGGTGGTCTAATTTCTACTGGTTGTAGCAAAATAAGGCTGAGTGTGTGTATTTGGAGTTTGCTTGCGCATAACTTTTTAAGTCAGTTGCTTTGAATATTTTAACCATTGAGGTGAGCAGGGGTTGTGCTCTGGCCTTCAGGTTTTTTCCTATTGCCCTTTAGAACCTGGACAGAAGCTTGGATGAAGTATTTTTCCAGATATTTCAGAGTCTGCTCCATATGTCTGATAGAGAAGCTTCTGTGTGTGAACAGTGCAAGCCTTTGCTTGATAACCCAGTAGTCTGGTTGCCTTGGAAGATGAAAGTGAGCCTACTTCTTGATCTGTGAATGGAGAAAAAAAAGGGTGGGAGAAATAAAATTTGATCTTAGATTCTTATTTTCATTTTTTTAAAGTGCCTTCTTAATCATATTGCAAGATGGCAGTCAGCTTAAAAATACTTCTGAAGGTCTAGTCTTTTATTGTTTGTAATGTTAAAAAAAGAAAACTAAACATCTTCTGCCTTTGTCTTTGGAAGTATTTGTCTGCTGGGTGTTTGTCCTGGAAAGGATTTGCCTACTTCTCTGTAAAATTGCAGTACTGTTTCTCTGTGGGACATTTATCTTTCAGATGTCCTTGAAACTGAGACAGAAAAGTTCAAAAGAGTGATTGCTGTGAAGGAAATGTACCTGCTAAAGGTAACAGGTATTGGAGTAACTAATGAAACCCAAGACCAGTATTTATGAGCTTAGACAGAAGGAAGATGCAGTTTTATTGGACAATACTAAAGGCAGACATACATTACATATATATTAATTAAGAATGGTGTGTGGTGCTTGTAGAAAGGCATCTTGCTGGAAAACAACTTCCAGATGCTTYCAGAAAAAACTCCAGTTATCTCAACTTGTTCATAGATTGGCCAGTCATCCTTCTGAAGCAGATGGAGGTAGTTTTTCACAAAGCTGAAACCAGCACTGTGTGCACTTTGTCTTTTCTGAAGTTTCTAGCAAATCAGTGTTATTCTGTTACATGGTGTATCTGTTTATTAAAAATGCCTATCCTTTTAAGGGTGTCTGAGAAAAGATAAATACACTATACAGTATTGCTAATAATTAAATTTGTAAAATAACTGCTTTTTGATAGACTAACATGCAAATACAATTCCAGCAGTGGCTGTTTCTCATTAGTGGGAATGACAGGCCAGCTTTAGAATATGTAATGATGTATAAGCCCTGGTGGCTATAATTGGCATAGAAATGTACTATATCCTTGGGTGTTAAAAGCCATAAGCTATTTATTTTCATACTTACAAAGAATGTACTACATTGTGGTATAAATCTCACATGGATTGTCATAATTGCATTTTTTTAGTAATTTATGTCCATATGGTTCAAATAYGAATCTGCCCCCCTTATTAGCATCCTGCTGGTGACATAATGTACTGATAAATTAATATCTGGTGTCTGGAAAGCCTGTTTCAATTCAGATCTCATGCAAAAGAAACTTAAACCTACCTGATCTTCCTGATAAAAATAGCCTTGTTGTCATTGAGGATTTTGTAATACATGAGCTTACA
>NW_026623593.1:73281-114073 GCF_030028575.1 Malurus melanocephalus
TAAGGTGAAGTGATTCTGAAAGAATGATTTTGTTTTATTTTGTCTTGACACCCTGCCTTCCATCCTTCCAACCCATGAGAAACATCACATGTYACTGATCTCCACCCAAACATTGAGCCATTCACCACAATTCTGAGCGTGCCCTTGTAGCCCATTCTTTATCTGCTCAGTGGTCTGGCCAAATCCATGYCTCTCCAATTTTGGGACAAGGTGTTGTGTAGGATGGTGACAAAGGCACTGCACAAGACCAGATTGATGATGACATTTGCTCTTTCTTTGGAGCTTAATTTGCTTATTCTGAGTAAATTACCTGGCTGATGGATGGAGCTTTACAGCCCCAGTTTTATTTGGGGTTTAGCATTYAAATATGCAGTCTGGGGGACATGTATAAATTGCAGTGAATGTTGAGGTTCTGAGGTCCAGGCTGAACAAAGCATTGGTTGCAAATTCAGCAAGCTTTCATCCGTGTGGTTTTAGTGATGCTGTCTCATATTTGTGGTTTCCAGAGGTTTTGGGGGGTTTTTATTGGTGTTTTTTTTTTACTATAGGCATTTTTATGGTTGAGATTGATGAAGTTGCCTGTCTGTATGAGGGACACGTTGGTGAATATTTGACATGTCCTTCTTTTATTTTGCAGAGACCTACAGCCAACAAGACTTCTGGTGCTCCTTCCTACAGCAGATGGTCCAGTTCACAGCCCCATCAGGTAATATGCCCTTGTCAAAACGGATATAAAGCTCAGGTTGACACATGCTTCCTTTTAAAATGAATCTTTGAGGGGATCTGGGAGTGTTTTCTACCTGCACTAGTCTGACTCGGTCATGCTGCTCCCTGAGGTTGTTGCAGGATTTCCTGTGGCAAACTCTTGGATGCAGTTGCTGCTCACAGAGGGGTTTGTCCAGCTGTGCCTCCTCCAATGCAGTGGTGCTTCTCTGGTTTGGCAGGAATGGTTATTATGGCTGGACCCCCCCTATATTTTGCATTTTGTCACTTACACTAGGAGTGTGTGTGTTTGATGCCCTTTGACAACACATGAAGTCCTGCTCTCTCAGCCTTCCCCCTGCTGTCCAAAGTTTTTTCGTGAAGTGGTTACARTGGTCAAAACTTCCAGAAAAACTTGTAAACCCAAACTGAAGCCAGAAAGTTCTTCAGTGATAGCAAGGAAGCAATTTCATTCTAAATGATTCTTCATAAGAATTTGAATGGTATTCAGGGTTTCTGTTACTTAATCAAAACAAGAAAACTTTTTGGACTGTAGACAAGGACATGGCTTGCTTTTGTTACTAAAGAACTGTATTTCAACTAAAACAACTTTGTCTGTAAAAACTCCTCAGGTGTGTTTTCAGTAGTGATTGTATTGACATTGCTTTCTTCCAGCCTCTACTTTTGGATTGGTTTTTTTTTTTTTTTTTCCTATTTCTTTCTACCTTTACTTTTTTAAAAAAAACAAACCCAAAACCCAAGCAATCCACAAAACCCAAAACCACAGCTTTCTCCTGACACTATGAAAATTTTAAATTATCCTGGAGAGCAAGCCCTTGATCTGACATGCTGTATTTTCCTTTTGAAGGACATATGTACACTAAGAGAGGAAAGTTTCACAAAGCTGTATTTTGGCCTCAAAAACTAAAGCAAAAGAAACCACGGATTTAATTTGTATTCAGATTAGGATGGGGGGAAAGTGGCTAAATGCTTCATGGGCTGTTAGTTGCCTATTTCACTATGCTTCCAGTCTTAATAGTTCTGTTTTCACAAAGTGTTGGGAGAGTTTTGTGTCTCCTCTTTGAGACGAACAAAGAAAAGAATGTATGAAAATACGTACGAAGAAAAGAACGTATAAAAATGCGTTCTTTTTGCTTGTAAAAGTTTCCGTGTTTTCTCCTTCACTTTTTCAACACTGAATTTTTACTGTTGTTAGGGTAAAAACGTAGAGTGCATAGACAAAAGGTGAACTCTTTTCAGTGGTTATTGCTTGCTCCATTCTAGGGCATTAGACAGTGAGCAAGATAAACTTCATGGAGTATCACTAATATGTACAAGCACGGTTCCCCTCTTCCTGTGTGCCTGCAGTTGCCTGTTACTGGGACACGAAGTCCTAAGTCAGGAGGAGATCATCCTAACAAATCATATGAAATGCACCTTTATGTTCTGCATGCTTGATTTCCTTTTTGAGAAGGGAGGRAAACATAAGTGCGTAATAAAGATTGTAGTGTTACAGCCCTGTCAAACCACTAGCAGAGTTGAGGAATTAACTACCAGGAATGTTGCTTGAAAGTATGTCTAAACTATCCAATATCCAACAAAAAAAAGTTCTATTATATTATTAATGTATTAAAGCATGCCCATGGTAATTTCCCTCCATGTATGTTGTACCACTCACGTTTGACTCTCATCTTCGTTTGTCATTTCCACCCTAATCTTTTCTTTTTTACCCTTGTTTATTGTAAGCTTTTGTGTTCTGTGTTTTGGATTTAATAAGCTTATAAAGTTGCCTCATGGATATTATAAATGCCAGTCCCAACTGTGAGGATGTATAGCCTTGCTGCGGTTCTGTTTGGGAGACCGGAATACTGCTGTGCRCTCTCATGAGCTGAGTGGCAAAATATTTGTATTGGATCAGAGATTTGTATTCAGCCTTGCAACTTGCCAGCATCTATATATAGTTTATTTAATTTTTTTTTAAGATGGCTTTCCAGGAAAGAAAAAAAATTAAAGTTCAAAATTCATAGTTTGCATTTTCTTCAGTCACATGCAGTGAACCCAGTGAAGGCTTTTCCACATGCATCTTAGAAGAATCCACACGGTAACCTAATAGAACTACACAGCTGAGACCTTTGATGCATCTAAGAAATGTTAAAAGTTGAATTGATTTCTTCCTTCTTTCCCCCAAGTTTTTCTTTTTTCATTTCCTCTATCTATGTGAAGTTGCAAGGTCCATTGGGTGAGAGATTTGAAAGGGTGGGGTCAATGAGTCACAGAAAATAACACGCTTTTCCCTGACTTGTTTTGCTTTGTGCTATCCAGACATGCTTATATTTTGTATTGGATAAACGGCAGCATGTTTATCCATCTCAAATATGCTGTCTGGGGAAGGTTTTTAATAAGTTTCTATCAACTCATCGCTCTCATGGACACATGGAATTTGTATGCTCAGGTTTTTTATTATATGGAGCTCTTCAGAGAATAGTGTTGTTTAGGTTTTGTCTTTTTTTTTTTTCCCCACTGCCCCAGGAGCCTGGGAAAGTGTCTTGTTGCAGGGGAGGCATCTTTAAAACTTGATTTGGAGGTTTCTTCTGACTGCGCTGGGAAAGAGACATTAGTATCTACTTCAAGCTAAGTTTCTTCAAGCATTCCTCTTTCTCAATGTCAGAATAAGAAGCCAGTAGTCTAAAAGGTTGATTTTTTTTTTTTTTTAAGTCAAGGAGTTAATCTCTTGAATTAAGGGGTTTGGGGTGTGGGCAGGAAAGCCAAAGCAAACCTTGGGTTCTGAACCGGCTTCCACAGAGCTGTGTTGGATTTCACTGCCTTCAGGTGCACTAAACTGGTTTGAGGGATGGAATCAAGGAGGAGATACAGACATTAATGAGCCAAAATTGCCTACACTACATTCTTGGTTAGTGGCGTTGCTTGATTTGTGAAGAAGTCTGCAGCAATTTTGTGAGAAGCTCTGAAGTGAACTTAGTCCTTTTGCGGTGCTCTGAAGGCTGCGTGTGCTTYCTGAAGTGCAACTGGCTCTTACCACTGATGAAAATGAATGAGGAAGTGGCACTTTATCAAGCATGATGATACAGCTATTTCTAACATGATGCTGCTTTTGCTGAGTGGGATGGCAGCTGAGGCAGAGCTTCTTGTAGTGATGGCAAATCCTTGTGTGGGACAATCTGACATTAGGAATCACAGGTCTGCAGGCAGGCTGGGACACGAGGCACTCAGCATTGCAGCTTGATGTCCCTAGAGACAGTTTGAACATTAACAATTCACTCATTACTGGTAATGACTTGACAACTCTGTTCTAGTAAAAATGGAGAAGATTAAGAGCAAACCCCTATTTTTTCCTTAGGAAAAAAAAAAAAAGAAACCAGATATTTCAGACTCCAGCTGAAGGTAGTGGTGTTGAGAGAAACCATAGCTAAAGTGTCATAAAAGGGAGAATAATGGGGCAATGCTGCTCCTAATTTGCTATGTCCTAATTGTTCATGAGAGGCAAAAAGTCAGTCGAACCTACTCAGATCTCACAAATACACTCACCTTGTATGCAGGCAGAAGATAGTGATAGGCTGACTTTTCTTGCTCATGAGCACACTAGGGAGCTGGTGAAATCTGACAATTCATTTGGTCTCCACTGTTGGCTGGCACCTTAGTGGCAATATTCCAGGTCTCTTGCACAAAGGTTGTTAGCAAGGCTATCTTTAGAAATGCTTGGATTATATTACTTTCCAGAAATCTACAAATGCCTCTCCAGTGTTAGGTGCTAAATGAGCCTGCAGAATAATTGGTGTGTATTAAATGCCATTAAAAATAATATAGAACATTTCAGCATCTTTTTCCTCCTCATGTCTATTAGCAAGGCATTCGTTTATGAGCTAATGAAGTAAAAAATGCAGAAAGCRAATCTATGTCCAATGGGCCACAGGACAGGAGGGCTCTCAGCTGTGATTCCATAATGTTCCTCTGTCTGGCTCCAGTGCTGCTTTGTTACAGAGTTATTGCTCTGACTTTCTGGTAGTGGCAAAACAAGCTCATMGCTTTCTTGCTGGTAGTCAGAGCTTTGTCTGTTGCTGAGCTTGGCATCAGTGCCTTAAGGGCAGAATGTGCTTTTTCTTCAATATCCTGCTCTTCAAACACAGGGATAAGTACTCTCTTTTATTACACAGTGGTTAGCAGTTTCTTAGAAGAATCTGGGCAGACAGTGGATGTTGATAAACATTCAGCATAGAATCTGTATTTTAAACAGGCAAAAACTTTTAGTGCTCCATATGATAGTTTATAATACAGTTTCTTTGTGATTGCAATGATGGAAATATCAGAATACCAGTCAGGAAGACAGAGCTAGGAAAGGTGATATTCCAGCTTTACTGTGGCAGCTGTTTAATTGAATTCCAGGTCAGAGATTTCAGTGTATGTAATTTCTCTCTTGCTTTATCCCTGTTATGTCTGTTCCTGCTTTCCCCTTGCCTTGTTTTTGCCCTTGTATTCTTCCTGTGTATGTGTTGGAACAGTAATCTGTTGATAAGAAGATAATTAGACAGGTGTCAGTTCAGTAGTCTCTTTCACAGTGCACAAGGTCAAAATGAACCCTGTGATTAATTGTGCAGCGTGAGAGTAGAGCATTTATTTAGTTTTAAGAAGCAATCCCAGGTATGGCTGCTGGTAGCAGTCGGGATTGTTGTAGCCTGCTTGTATCAAAATAAGATGCCTCCAAGTGGAATTTGTGACTACTTTGAGCCATTGCTCCAGTTGTCTTTGTGTTCAGGTAAAATGCCAGAAGTCCTCRGGGAAACTCACTATTCCCCATCTCCCTGCTCTAAGATCCTTTCTGTGAAGTGAGTTTTCCTTYAAACTGATGGAAGATAGCTAGTTCTAAATACTTCATAAAGAGTAATAAATAGTTATGTATTCAGCTGCTTTGAATCTTATTTGTTTGTTTTCCTTCGGTGCCTCAAATCTGACTTGGAAAAAGTCAGTATTGAGAAAGTCACTGTCTCCCYGATGACTCAGCTCTTTGCTTTTCTGCCGAGCACTGCATGCTGAGGCAGTAAACTTTAAGTTATGTGTGTCTGTCCACTACAAAACTACTGAGAACACCAGCAATTATCCCAGAATCCACTGAATAGCTGTCAAGTGGCAACAATATTTCTTTACTATTGATTGGGGTGCTCATCAGAATGAGAGTGACTTAGTCCAGCTACTAGGGTAAAACCCTATTTTTGAGGGTCTGATGAGATCTGGCAACTTTCCAAAGGCAAACCAGACAACCCAAGCGACAGAAATACATTCTTTCCTCCTGGCACTTGATGTTTACCCAAAAAACCTAGCAAAATTCTATGGGCTTAATTGGAGTTAATAAGGGAAATTTGGCTGTTTTACAGTAAGTTGAGTTAAAAAAAATCCCTAAATACCTGCTTTATATAACATATCTTTCCAGAAGTARGCTTTACTCTATACCATACACCATCATAGTTTTGCAACATTTGCATTTGGTTCTCATTGCGTTTTGGTCCTAGTTTCATTTGGATAAGCACATGGAAAAATCAAGTATGAAATGATAGAAACTGAATTTTTCTGACATAAAAAGTTGTCAAATGGACTCACTGAATTTCAACAAGCCTCTCTTAGGCTTACCTCAGATCTCTCATTAAATTTGAAATTGAGGTGGAGGCAGTGCCTCATGAGAACAAATTTACCTAGYTAAACACTTAGTGCTAGGCATGACTACACTTCTAAATTCACTGAAAATTGAGAAAATTCAGATATCAGTGATCAGTACTCCAAGTTTGCTGCTCTTATTACATCCACTGTATGTGCCATGTTATGCACATTAGAGCCTTGTGGGGTTTTGTCTACTATTGATAAAGACTGAGCCATGTAGTAGAGCAGTGTTTATTAGTGGCAGACAAAATATTAGCCACTCATTTTTTTCTTGCGTGTCTCACCTCTCACAGCAATTGTMCATCTCTTCTGCTGCAGCTTGGTGGGTTTTACAGGAAACCTGGTRTTAAAGTTTCTGCTTGGCTCCAAAGTTTGATGCTTCTTCAATAAAAATCCGTGAGCTGCTGTTTCTGGCACGATGGTTTTGGTAGGCCAATGTGAGCGAAGATTGAACCCGGCGTATGTTTTGAAAAGTACCAGGAACCTGCACTGGCAACCCCAACTTCCCCAAGGTCGTGGGCAAGGGCAGAGCAGACCTGTTAATCTCAGTGACTGCTCTGCAAGTAACAGGAGAACACTGGGTTGGCTGCTCAGCTAAATGCATCAGTACACCAGGATGTGCAAAGCTATTTTTGTTGCGTGAAGATAACTCAGCTAAATGAGACTCAGGAGCAGTTGTGTCTGTTGCCAACCAAACTACAACATAAACTTAGCTTTGGAAAGTTAAGGCTTTTGTAAATKAAATAAGAAGGGAGCTAAAAAAGGAAACTGACTTCTTTTATGGTCAGTGGAAGAATATGAGTAAATGTAAATGTATGCAGTGTTGTTCAAAGGTTGCTCATCCAAGCATGCTACCTGTTGTCAGCAGGCAGCTGACTGAATTGAGCATAAAGCTGTTCTGTAAGCTCCAACCCCGTGCTTTCTGTTAACTACTTGTGGAGAAAGATTTTGTGTCTGACACAACTACTAACATTGTAGGATGAAGACTGATGATATCTTTAGAAAGAATCCAAAAGTTATATTTAAAAGAAGGACTTATGTTTTATATGTCAATGTAAATGACAAAAAGCAGGGTATCTGTCTTCTGCCATCTGTGTATCTGGTACCTCTAGCCTATTCTGTGGGTTGGGGATGCCTATTCCTCACCAGTCATGGGACTTGGATGTTAGTTGCCAATACCCAAGTCTCGGTAGACTAAGTATRTTAAATTTCCTCTGATTATGATGTATAAATGCTAAACTTTGGGTGTAATGGTTATAAAACAGAGGAGGACTCTTTGAAGACACAGTATTGTGTTTTTGTCTTCTCAGGTGTGAGGAAGAATATAGCATGTTTCCTTTCTCAGGAAAGGAAAGTTATCATTGCTCAGTCAGAAACCATTGGTATCATGTTGCACTTTCAARCTGAGGTTCAGAAGATTCCAAAGAAGATCTATAGCTTGGCTAATCTTAAAATCAGCATGCAGGGGGGAATAAAGCACTTTTGTTCAAAATGATGTTTCTAAACAGCTGGACTTTTTCTTTCTTGGGCCAGCAAACTTTTCACTCATTTTAGTTGTTGTGTAATTACTTTTGGTGACAAACACGAAATGTATGAATTATACTAAGTGCCTGCTCAGTGTGCTGAGGTTTGTCTAGAAAAATGTGTGTTCTGGGCATGAGGTAAACTAGCAGCATGTGTAATGATTTCTGTAGATGTAAAACATTTCCAAAATCTATCTGTCAGCTTCACTTATGGTGTTTTTCAGAACTATTTTTTTCTAGCAGGAGAATTTAATAAGATTTAAAAAGACTGAAAACAATATGATTCTACAATTTTTTTAACCATAAAGGCAAAATTCTCCCTGTGTCACGTATTGTATTGCCACTGAAAGATGCCCAACCTCTGTTGAAAACCTCACTTCAAAACTGCAGAGTCAATTTGAGAATTCCCAGGAATGTTCCTCCCATAAGTCCTTTTTGCCTGTTTGGCTTAGCAAGTTAAGCTCATTGGTATTCTGTCTGCGAATGCTGACTGCTCCCTTTTGACTGAATTAGGTGAAGAAAAGGAAGGATGCCAGTTWGCTGAACCTTTTGGAGATGTGGTTGTTTTATGGGAATTGTGAGAGCACAGAGAGGAGAGATGTTGATGATGCTACACCAAAGGAAAGCATGAGGTCAGCCTTCAGAAGCCATTGGGCAGTTCATGGGGGAGAATCAGAGAATACCCTGGGATGGAAGGAAACTTAAAGATGACCTTGTTCCAAGCTCCTGCTGTGGTCAGGAACACAAGACAAGGTTTTGCTCAGAGCCCCATCCAGCCTGGCCTGGAACACTTCCAGAAATGGCGCATCCATGACTTCCTTGGGCAGCCTCTTCCAATGCCTCACCCCCCTCACAATAAATCATTTCTTCCTAATGTCTAAATCTAAACTTAGACTTCACCTGACTGCCATGACTTTTCAAATATCATGGATATTTCACAATCAGCCAGTTTCCTCAGGACTCAGATGCATTTCATTGGGCTCCATAGACATTTAAATTCAGGTTCCTCAGGGGATCATGAACCTGTTCTTTATTTGCAGTGGRAAGTGTGGTTCCCAATGTGCTGTCCATCCACCTGAGAGGTGTGGAAAGAGAAGTTGCTGTTGAAGACAGAGGCAAAAAWRTTGTTKRGTACTTCAGTCTTCTCTTCATCTGTTATTATCAGTTTTTTAGCATTGCTCACTGGGGAGAATACACCTTTTTTGACCTTCCTTTTCTGGTTATCATACCTATAGAAGCCCTTCTTGTAATTCTTTGCATCCCTTGGCRGGTTCAGTTCCAGCTTTGCCTTKGCCTTCCTCAGCYCATCCCTCTACAACCKWATGTYATCTCTRTATTCTTCCCAGATTACCTGTCCTTGTTTCCACTGTGCATTTGCTTCTTTTGCTTTAGTTTGACCAGCAGTTCCCTACACAGCCGTGTTGGTCTCTTGCTTTCCTTGACCAATTTCTTGACCCCAGGATTGCTGGCTCTAGAAGCTGTGGAAGACTTCCTTAAAGATCTACCAGCTCTGTTCTACTTCCCCGTCCCTGAGGGCAGACTCCCTGGGGTTCCYATTAATTTTCTTTTATAAGAGCTGAGAGTTTGCTTTACTGAAGTTCAGGGGCCAAATTTTATTTTTTTACCTRACCCATATCTCTCAGGACTGCAAACTCCAGCAGTGCCCAGTCTGTCTCTGATTGTGTTGTCCACAATTAGCTSTCTTATGTTGGCCATGTTATAGATTTCCTAACACTGGGGCAAAAGACCCAGTTSTTGGTGTCTGTGTTTTTTCAAGAATGAGGCTGAACCTTCTTTCCTGTGCAGATTTTCTGGTTAAGGAATGAGCTAACCCCAGAGCTCAAGGAATAATTCAGTTGAAGTCAATCAGCTGCAAGATGTGTGTACATTCACTATCAGGTTTAATTAGTTTTGTTGTTCACACAGCTACACAGTTGAATTCTAACAAAATYCTATAGTGGATTGATTGAATTCAGAACTCTTTAAATCTGTGAGTCTTTTAAGGAAACTATCTCCTTGCTGCATCTAGCAACATTATTCTTGACTCTTCCCAAGGTTCGGATCTTGTCAGATAAACTCCAGATAATACTGTTTGAAGCTCCACATAATCTTACAATAGGGTCTGTTCATTACATTTTCTGTAGTATCCCTGATGTGTTGACTAATAGCAAAGATTGACAAAGTGTGTTATACACAAACATCTTGCCTCGTGTTCTATTAAATGTGTCATTTGATATCTTCTATTGTAGACATCTTAGTTTTGACTTTGCTATGACATCTTAAAAGAAAAAGAAGCTGCCAACAGATGATGTTTTAACACTTGTCAGCAATTCATCATGATTCTTCTTACTTTAGATTTAATTGTTCTTGGAATGAACAGTTCATAGGGTTTTTGGTTTTTTTTTTAAATTCTGCTTTCTGGTTAATGCAATCAATTTGATGCAAAAGATAATTAGTATGATAATTTCAGCCTACATGCATACTACTGTATCCCCCCCGCTTTCTTCAGCGTTCCAACGTTTTTAAAGATTGAGAGATATGTGGGAGCAGAAGAGTTTAAGTTATTTTTAGGGGCCTTTTRCCCCCTTGTTCTAGTATTTAAAAGTAACAGATGGACTTTGCACTTTGTGCCTCTCATCTTTCATACTCCTGAAGCCTTACACCTGGAGAGGAAATGCAACCAAGAGACACCGCTGGATCCACCATCAGCTGCACTAACAAAGGGATTGATGGTTTTCCAGAGCAAACATTAGMTGAGGGGGAGGGCTAACCTTTGGAGGAGAAACAGCTGGCATTGRGCTGTGTCCAGGGGCAGATCTGGGGCTGGGAGCATGTCTAGGGTAGACTGTCAAATCAGGGCTGGTGGCATAGAACTGTTTTTCTGCCTTTCTAAACAAGATCCAGACAAAAACTTCTTTAAGAGCCTTTCCCCTTTCCCATCTTTCACATGAAAGAGAACAAAGCTGGCTGATGGATTGTTTTAATAATCTAAGTGATGATCATTCTGTTTGATAATTAACCATGCAAATCTGAAAGAAACAATTGGTGGATCAACAAAAATAAATCTGCAGGCTACATTTGAGGGAATAGCTGAAAAAGCTAATTTGGTTATAAAGAGAGGTTATGCTTCGTAATGAGAAACGACAGGGCGTTTTGCTGCAACTGTCATGGCAACTTTAGAGCTTCTTTATATAGTCTAATTTAAAATGTATTTACCCYGTAGCAATGAAATTGCAATCTATGTATGAATCATAAAAGCTGGAGATGGAAAATACCTCTTGAACATATGGACTAGTTCCTCAAAGGATACAATTCACTTTAACTCAGAGAAACAGATATTCTCTGTCTTCGAAGTCAGTCTGTTGGTCCCAGGTTTTCTGAATGTGGACTCTTTCTAGGGTCCCTTTGTCTAATTTTGGAGCTGGTTTTGGCTCAGAAGYTTTTGTTAACTGAGATMTCAGTATTTAAGTTTTGCTTCAAYAGTTTGTGAGCTCTACTGTCTACTRTAGGGCTCTGCATAAGCTTGAGTAGTCATTGGACACTGATACAATTCAGTTATATCAAGATGCTTGTTAGTCCTTATGTCTCAAGGCACAGATTAGTTGCCTACTGAGTTAAGATCTTAATTGTGTGAGTGCTCCATTTTTGTTCCATCAAGCTGTGTTGATATTTGAAATCAAACTGTAATCAGGAAATGAAAGCCGTTTTTYCCCCCCTGTTCTGTATTAACAGTGACTCAGTTACTTGTCAATGCTAAGCATCAGTGGAAGTTATCTGAAAGGCAAGAATATGGTCCTAGAAAGWAAATGACACATTTCTATTGGTGATTTAAATCAATGTAAAGTTTGGGGTGCTGGTTCTYCCAGCATGTTTAGAGATCCTGTTCCATTCTGATGATCAGCTTTTAGACTTAGAGGGAAATTCTTTGAGAATTTCATGTCTTCCTTGCAGAAGCTAGTTAACTTGCCCAAAGTCACSAAAACTTGCATTACTCAATCTTATCTATGGTTTGGTACGCTATCTGTTTCCAAGGTCCATGATGAATATCTTTATTACTCTGTAGTTCTGCCAGTGTCTCAGAACATTTTGTAGAGTCACCATTACCCTACCTGTGAAGCTGGCTATCATCTTTGACTGGGCTTCTTTTAAAAAGCACCAATGTTTCACACATTTGGGGGATGGGATTGTTAAAAATGCCAAGGGCCTATGAGTTACTTGCAGTAATACCTCAAAGTCCACTGATGTGGGAGGCCAGGACCTTAATTCCATTTTAAATGAAATATCCAGGCTTTCTAAGAAAGAAATTGAAATAGGGATAATGTAGGCAAAGAACTAAGAAAAAAAATTCTGTATAAACTCCACTTAGATATTGTCTTAAATCCACTGTATTTCTTACTTCAGCTGTAGTGGATGTGCATTTATGTTTTGGAGCAGAATTTGCATAGGTGTGTACAAACTTGAAATCAAGCTTCAAAAATAAATATCACAAAGAAGTTATTGAAAAGGCTGAAGTAATGCAAGCAAAAATCCTACAGGTTTCAATGGAAACAAAGTTGTGATCAACAATGTAAGGAAATTGTGATGTTTTGTTTGCTACTTTTTCTATTAAGTGTGAATGGTGCTCAAATGGGGAAAGTATCTGAACTTCCGAGAATTAGTGACAGTGCCTTGATGGAAGAAATTGATTTGAATCCCTCTTAATGCACAGGTTAAAATGTGAATGTCAATTTCATAGTTGCAGAATTAAGAAGGGAAAATTAGAGTACTCTTCAGGTTGCAAACAAACCCCTCAAAACCTTGTGGAGGGAGATGATAATCTGGCAGTGTGTGCTAATGTGTCTTAGACTTAAGGGACATAAACTTTCTTTCCATGATTTACCTTTGTGGCTAGTGGAAATAGTGAGCAAAGTCATGCTTTGTGCCTTCATAACCATGGCTGACTGTAAGGAGCCAGACGAAAATTGTTGTTAATTCTACCAATGACTTTTAGACAGACCTCCAAAGACAAAACTCTGAGCCACTTAGAACCACTGAGCTCTATTGTGTCCTGCAGTACAGTTCTTGCTTATCCTGCTAAAGATCAAGCTCTGCTTGTACCCATCTAACAGGAATACATTGAATCTTGCATGGAGCGCAAGCAGGCATGCTTTGATCAATATTGCACGCRTTTTATTTGAGGACCTACAGCAGAGACCCTACACTTAGAAAAACAATTGAAGTAGGTCTTGGGAACACTTGACAGAATGTATAAACAGATGATGTTATGGTCTCAGTGGAAATCTAGCCGTATTGAACTGAAAATAGACCATACAAGGAGAAAATTGTAGAATGCTTAGTCCTTGTAGTAGGACTCTATATGCAGAAGTCCAGAAAGCTCTGTTTGGATTCCTTTGGAAAATAAAACTGCAATGAAATTGTCTCCCTCAAAAACTGTAGTACATCTCTCCATATTACACTGTGAACTTCTGAGAGAGGAGTTTCTGTCTTACTGAGTGAAGTATACTACAGATATCTGATAGTAAAAATTTTTTTGGATTGTCCAGAGGAGGACATTGCAGGAGTTGCTTATGAAGTTCCGCTTCTATAAGAGGAATGTGAATCCTAAGATCAATAAACAGTTTGGAAAAACAAATATATTAGTCCTGAGCTTCAATCACTTGTGTCCCCTGGCCTCTGGGGCAGCAGGACAATGCACATATCAAAGGACTACATACTGACAAACTTCAGGTTGTGAAGATTTATCTTGAGCTACTATTGTCTGTATGTTCACATAACTTTCTATGTGTTCATTTTTATCAAGGAATGGTGTGCTAACACTTATTTTAAAAAGTAACTGAGGAAAACTAAGTGAAAATGGGATTAAGTTCTGATTCCTGTGCCCTYTGGCTACTTGTTTTCAGTTCTAGTAATCAGGCCTAAGTCTTTTCTCTCAGGGCAGTAGGCTGGTATCCTTTCATTTCAGTCTGTTATTTAACTAACTAAATTGCATTGTGAAGTAAACACTTATTTTTTCTTAAGCTTTGCTTTTTTTTTTTTTTTTTTTTTTTTTTTTTTTTTTTTTTTTTTTTTTTTTTTTTTTTTTTGAAGTCCAGTCTTCTAACTTCTTTTTAATCTTCTGCTTCTAGAATGTTATTTCCCAAATGTAGTATATGAGAAGTTTTATGGTTACTAAGCAATAGTGGCTGTACCAGTCTTTGGGATACAAACATTAATATGAAATCCTCCCTCTAAACAGTGGTTGTAAAACTGTTGGTATATCTGCTTTAAGAAGTATGAGAAAAGAAATCATAAAAGGCCATGTGTTTTGACTGGTGTGGGAAGTGTCCATGAACTAGAGTGTTCTCATGTCACAAATAAATGGCTGCTATTGTGCCAGAACAGTTTCAGAATTTCTCATGTTTAAGCTTGTGGTGATTATTTTTTGTCKTCAGTGAAAAAGCTTTCATTTGGGGATGTAGTCTGTAGTATTTTTTTAACTCCTTGTGGACTTTGCCCCATTACAGTATAGAAGCATCTGCAGAGTCAGTTTTGAGTATTYCTATCTTTCTCCCGTATTTCCCTTAATATGATCTTTATCAAGAGCTACTCGATTTTGGTCCCTGAATACAATAAAGCCATTGCTGTTGGTTGGGCTTGATGAAGAGCCACGAGTAAATTTAACTGAAAACACCAAACTTTCAAGTCTGGCTCATATCTTGTCATTCAGAGTTGTGGAATATGATACCAGTATCCCAAACAGATGCTTGGGTCTTATATCTATTTTTAGTGTATTATAGAAAGATATACATTTATTGATCTATTCTCTATATATTGAACTTGCAGCCAGAAAAGGTTCTGATTAAAAACTCTTTTGTAATTTGGAAATGCCATGAGGTAGGAAATCTGCCTGAACTCTAYSAAGAAACTRGCAAACTCTTAGGTAAAAGTGATAYGGATCCTGYRACACAYTTGGGTTAAAACATTAAAAGTCTGACTGAAGTCTTTCACTGAAGGTGCCTAAAACAAACTGAAAAACTCACTAACTCCTCAGGAAAAAGCAAGTGTACTGAGGTGCGTTCAGCATAATGATGCATATCTAACCCCTGGCTCTGAACACTGTCACTTCACTAGGGCTCAGAAGACAGGATTGCTTACTCTGGAGTAGCACAACTCCATCCTTGAATYTTGTTTTGTGCCATTTCCTGGAGCAGTTGCTAATCTCAGGACAGGACCCACTTGGACATTTACTCTGAATTGTTACAGCTGTTCTGTTGTTACTTAAATGTGTGTTATTGTGATCTGGAGGTGAAGGCTRTTCTTGGTTATAGAGAATATTTTTCACATGTAGAGCAGGTCAGCTTTTCCAGCTTCTGCCGCAGTGGGACAATAATCCATCACCATGGCATATTGTATTTGTGTCAGTGTACCAAAAAAGACAAGTAAGCATTGCACAGACCAAATCTTAAGCAACTTAATGCTTTCCACATCAAAGCCACCGAGTCCTGTTGGCTCAGCTTGCTGAGGTCCCTAGATGAGTAGCAGGACCCAGCTCAGCTTTGCTTTCCCCTGAGCTGCTGCCTGCAGAGATCTGCTAAAGAGCCATTAACTCAGGAAGAGGCGGGAACAGCACAAACTTTCCAGTGAATTTTTTCCTATTTCTTTTTGTCCTGCAACTGCTTGTGGTTTCTCACTCAGTTAAAATATTAACTGCAATCTGCTTTTTGATGATTTTATAGGAGGGCCGACGTTTCTGTGCGTTTCAGTGCTGACAGATGCATTTGCAGCTGAACCAGCTCTGGAGGGAGCCTCATGCCAGCATCTGCCACAAGGAGGCAGAAGCATTAAATCTTAAAATTCTTTYAAACCAGGTCCTTGATATGTATCTCAGTTTATTAAAACCATGCTTTGGAGTATCTATAGCTACCTCTGATATATAGAGATGCTTGGGGAGAGGGAAATTTTGCAGGGGTGAATCCRAAACATCAAAGAATTTTGTGCATAGTAGGGTTTTACTTGGTGTTTTGATAAGGTGGAAAAATCTGTTATGAAAACATATAAGCAGCAATTAAAGCAAAGACACCCCCYACCTCTGCCAACAGTTACATGACAGTTTCCCACCCCTTGCATTTCAYAGTTATCACTCTTGGTCACTTTGCCTTTATGAAGGTAACTCTGAAGTTCAGATCAGTGACAGTGACACATTAACATTGCAGTAATTGTATTTTCAACCATGCCTGGCTTCCTGTTCAGTTAATAAGTTGCTTGCTCAGCTGCTTGCAGTAATTCAAAAACACAGCATGGYGTATTTGTGTTTCTGGACTACCTTTTTGGTGAGGATGTGGTCTGATTGCACTGTGATAATTCTCTTAGAGGTTAGCTATAGAGAATTCTAAAAAGCGTGAGTGGTTTAATTGAGTCTGATCCCTTCACGGCGCTGCTGAATGCGAATGAAATCCCGCTTGCATCCTGAGCAGAGCATTGAAAGCTTGGTGGTGGTTTGCTGTGTACGCTTTTTATACCTGGAAATCCACCTGAAAGAAATGGAGAAGGGGAGGCAAAATACAGAGTGAAAGCTCATATTTTGTCCTTAATTTGTCCTCCTTTACTTAAGTATCAAAGCACATATGGAAGAAAGGTCACTCTGTTATCTGAAACTACTGCAGCTCAATACGTACCTGGGCATAATGGAATTTGTTTAAGGACGTGGTATCATCTGTAATGTCAGATGTCCTACCTGTTACCATCTGTGTCAGACTTCATCTAACTGACTGTAAATACAGATCCTCTGCTGTGTGCCTCAGACTGCTGTCTTGGTTAATGCAAGTTAGTTTGTGAGTTGAAATCCACTTAAAAGAGAAATTTCTTCCTGACTAAAAAAATGTTTGTGTTAGGAAAACCTCTTCTGCCTGCAAAGGGATATTGTAGTCTATTGTGTTAAGATGTTTTACAGGTTTAAATTAGACATTATGACTCTTGAAAGGTGCTTTTTGATACTCGTGCAGCAATCATACAGTCACGATGCTCCTGTGGCTCAGCA
Organism: Malurus melanocephalus; assembly: GCF_030028575.1. Lineage (NCBI taxonomy): Eukaryota > Metazoa > Chordata > Aves > Passeriformes > Maluridae > Malurus > Malurus melanocephalus. The sequence goes on from NW_026623593.1 coordinate 90,190, forward strand.
GCTCACGAGTGAAAAGGAAGGAAAAAGGCATTTGATAGCAGAGATGCATTTCTGAAGAGCAGCCTATTGTTTCCTTCTCATCCTGTATGCAACCACAAATGCACTTTGCTGAGGGCAGGCGTGTGCTCCCCCGCTTTGCTGCAGCGGGGCTCGCAGCCTTCATCTGCTACAAGCGCTGTCTTTTGTATTTCAATAGCCTATTGAGCGCCGSTCTTTCCACAGCCCAGGGCTTGAATTTGGGATCACATCCTCTGCCTTCCACTCTAATTAGTTATTAAATACACTGGGCATTTTCCTGTGTTAATTAATATCCAGTAGGACTGTATGCAAGGTGATGAGTAAATAAAGCATCAATGTATGATATTCTTTCTTGGGCACTGCATATATCAGGGAGTGGTTGTGCCTACTTTTAAAGGGGGGGAATTTTTWATTTTGTTTCTAAACTTATGGAAGCTTTGGATTGTAAGCAATGATACTGTTCTAGTAAAATAGCTTTAGTAAGGTCCAGTTTCTGACCTAAAATTATTTTCCTCTTCTTACCTTTTCAAGTTTCCAGGTTAACTGTAGCTTTTTTAAATGCTATTTTCATTTTATTCATTATGAAAAGTTAAAAGGGAGATAGTGAAAGCAGTTTAACACCCAGGTTTTCTCCTTTGTTTTGTACTTTCTTGTGCTTTCATAATGCRTTTCCAGGAAAAAAAAAATCAGTGCTGTGTGTTGCTCTGCCACAGGCCTTACGTACTGTGAAGGATGTATCAAAACCACAATGAGGAGCAYAAAATAAATGTTTTATATACATAAACTGCTTAATGTCTTGTTACAGCCAGTAAGATCTGTGTTGCCCTACTAATGTAAGTAAACACTTAACCTTTCTGGTAACTGACCTTTCTTCTGCTGTGTTTGGGAGGGGTGTTTTTGTGCATCTCAAGACTGCACAAATGGCTGTGTGTGATTKTCACGTGGCAGAGTGCATGTCTGACTGCCTCACAGGAGCTGCCTTAAACTCACTTTTTCTGCTATTTCAATATTTTATCACTTTCTTCAGTTAAGAATGGCTCGCCACACTTTTTTGGGTTTTTTTTTGTTTTTTTTTTTTTCCCCACCTTGACTAGCCATAACAATTTTAACTACTATTGAGTTTTGCCATTTGATTGACTTATGGAAATGGTGTGTGGCATACCTGACTTCCCATTTCCAGGTAAATCACACAAAGACAAGGCATCCAGGTTTACYGTAATGATACTTCACATTTTCAGATATCATGGCTGAGAAAATGGTCCATTGCCTTGATTACAGTGGTCACTGAGGTAATGTCTGACAGGTTTTTTAGTTCTCAGATGTCTAGATAATAGTCTGTGATAATGATGTTATTGTGTGGGTTGTTTTTTCCGGTGAAATTGGTAATTTCTGCTGTGCATTTCGGCACAACCACAGCCCATTGCTTAAACTGGACATCCTAATGCACATCCCAACTCTGCGTTGGGAACTGTCTTGGCCCTGGTGGGGAATGCACTGCAGAGCCTCCACAGAAATGGTTCTGTTTCAGAGTGACTCCCACATACTTCTGAGAAACTTTAAAAAATAATTTTATAATACACAGCCAAAGCATTTTCTCTTGCTGTGTGTAACACTGAAGTATTTTTCAAAACACCTTGACAGTTAAAATGTGCTTGAGCATCAAGATTTTTTTCCTGCAGTGTCTGATTATGCAGGTGCAGTTGATATAAATTTTTCCTTTTTAATTCCCTCTCCCCCACCCCCAGCTGTTACCTTGAAGTGGTCTGAAATGAGTTTAGTTTAATGGTTCATGTTCTTATTCAGATGCTCTGCTTTTCTGCTACAAGACTCTCTTACAGAAGTCACTGATATATCCCTGGATTATTTTTTTTAACTTGGCTAGCAATTACCTTACTATAAAGTCTTCTCTGTCTGTTGGTATCCTATGTAAAACTTCCCACTCTTGGATATTATTACAATGGTATGGTGTGAGTTTAACYATTTGTCAGACTTTATTTTTTTCCACATTTATTGATGGGTTGTTCCCTCAGCAGAAGTGAACACAGCACAAAAGCTCTGGACACATGGCACAAAAGCTCCTATGAACCTCAGAATTGTATGCTGAAAAGTCCCTCTTGCCTCACTGAAAAATTTCAGGACTCAAACTTTTTTAGCACAATTTCAGTGAGACCCAACTCTTTCTGACTACTCTAACTGCKGCGCAATTTGTGAGTTGAAAACTTCAGAAGACACTTTTGCAGCTTGTATAGAGAAAAATCTTTCACTTAATTTCTTTAAGAAGTATTTGTGTTGTGATGCTCATAGCTCTTCAGGTAACAGAATGATCTTTGGGTGGACAACAAGCACATGATCTGGACACAGTTCTAATATGAGTAGAGATTCATATTTTTGCCTTGTGCTTTACCTCCCTSTCTGCTTCCAGCAAAGGTGTGAAGATAAAATTCTGATCTTGGCTGCTGTCTCTTGAGCCATTTAGTTGTGTTATCTATCTTGTGCTTGCTATACCCAAATATGTCCTTGGTRTTGATACTAGTCTGTGATTTAAACCTGCTCTCATTCTTTTTAGTTTTGTCATATGCATACAATAGTTCATTTTTTGAGACTGCCTGCACTATTGYTGCTGKGTKCTTTCYCTTTGTTTGTAAKGATAGGTATAATTTTCTTGTCATARTTATTAGCTCTGATTCCATACGCAAAGTCTTTCTTATAAAATTTGTCATGGCTTTCCTCTATTACATTTATATGTTGACTTTCTGTTTAAGTTTTTTATCTTTCTCGTGCAAAATCATATTTTTCCTTCTTTTTTACACTTTTACAGTTCTTATCAGTGRATTATATTTGTCTGCTTCCCGAGCTTCTTGGAGTTCAGTCTGARCTTGTTAGCTGATGTTTCCCACGGAAATTGGTGGAATTACAGTATTTTCTTCTATCTTTGCAGCTGTGTGCCTCTTGTCCTTTTCCTGAAGTGTTTGCCACGATGTGTTTTTGTTGTTCTGTGGCTTTGCAGCAGCCCTGAAAGCCAGAAGCTGCTCCTATTAGCCAGGTGTTCAGAAGCCTCCTCTTACCTGTGTTATGGGCAGTGCCTTTCTCTTATCAGCTCCTCTCAGCCCGTGGTGTGATTCAGCTGTGCTGCCTTTGTTTGACTCTGGCTACAGCTCTGTCTCTTCCAGTAACTCCCTCTATTCACTTATCTGGGAGGTTCCATCTTCTGAGTCCCCCCCTTCTACTCCTGAAAACAAAGCTCAGAGTCTTTGCTTTTTAACCAGGCCATCATTGTATGGCTTTGGAATTCCAGGTGGGTCTCTAATCTGCTGTTATGTGCTGCAATTCCTTCTCAAATTCACAGATATGCTCTCATTGTCGCCTCCACTGCTTGTGGGGAGAGAGAAATTTCTAGTAGGTATTTAAATCTTCCACTGAATAAGGCTGGCAGCATTACTTGCAGGATTATTTCAGGAAAACCTCTAAAAGCATCTGCTAAAGGGTCATTATCCCAAGGATGACAGCCAGCTTCCATTTCCTACTCTCCATTTGGAGGTGACCTGTCCCATCATGACTTCAAGCAAGAGATGAAACCAATGTGGTGCCAGTTGCAGTGCCAGTTGCAACTCTGCTGCTTGACCAAGAGGAACAGCAGGCAAGTGAAATAATATTTTAAAGCTTTGTGGAAATTCCTCTTTCTTGCATTTTTCATGGGAGGAGGTGAATTCTCTAATGTGGCACTGTATAATTTTTTCACACCTTTTAATTGCTAGAGGAGAACGAARTTTAAAATAGAGACCAAGAAATTAGAAATTGTTTTGATACCATTTGTTGTCTCTTCTCCTGCCAGTCCCTTATTTCCTCCTTTAGACAAGCTGAAATGAAACCTCAGATTCTGACCCTCAGCAATTCACAAACTCAATCTAAACCATGAGATAGGATGAGCAAAAAGAACAGCAGTTGTTTCTTTCTTGTCTTTCTTGAGACTTTTATTTTTTTTTTTGGCCAGGTCTATTATCGTCAAGTGGAATTACATAAAGAATTGTCTTAACAGTCTAATTTATTCTTTCTTTTGCTTCTATTTTTTTTCCTTACTTTTCCCACATTCCCCTAGCAGCAGGCATGAAAGCTCCTGCCTGCCTTGCTGTCCTCATTGGGAATTACCCATTAATAATTTTTTGGCATGCACAAGGTTTTTATCCCTRTAAAGCTTGTGTTTCTCTCTCATTTCTCAGTTCTCTGTGAGGCACCTGCTCCTGGTGACCTTGCAAAAGGGGTGAGGACTCTTCCCCTCTCCCTCTTTCATCGTTTCTCACTGCTGGCAAGTTGTGCTCATGGTATGAGCTGAGCCTGAAACATTCCAGGAACAAACTGTGCAAAGTCCTTTGTGACCTGAACGGAGGCTGAGCCTTYGGTGGAGAAAACAGGAGCTGTTACCTGAGCTCAGATAAACTTTGTAGTGCCTCAGCTTCGTTAGGGCACTGCTGCTACCCTGTGTTCCTGCCATTTGGTGGAATCTGGCTGCAGCAGCTCATCTGTGGGGAGCAATCAAGAAACATGAGATTCTTTGAGGTGATAACTGTTTATCCTTTGATCTCTTGGACCTTTATGGTCTAATGGTAGTTTGAACTGCTGAGTGAAGGAATCAGCCAAAAACTGCCTTTGCCAGGAAACTGTGAGCATCGGATACTTTCTGATGAGAAATTCAACTTTTTTCAGCTCAGACAACTTTGAGAAATTGTGTGACCTCAAATAGATTAATCTCACAAATACACCTCTCCTTTGAGGTGGGAGAAGTTCTGCTACAAGAAGCATTGTTAGCAGATACCAGCTGGCACTTGAGTTTCAGCCTTTCTTGTGTGATAATGTGTGATGCTTGTACAAAATACTGTTGTAGTCATTTGCCTTTCCCAAGAAGATCTAATGCAAAATAAGAGATTCTTTTGAGAAGAAATATCTTCAGCATAAACACTGACCAAGGAGTTGTGGGGAATATTTGGGCAGAACTTGTTCTAGTTGCATCCAGTGAATATGTACCTAGAGAGGAAAAGCAGCTCTTGGCCTTATTTCTCTCCAGGTAAAGATTGCTTTTCAGTTGGATTTGCAGAGATTTAATTTGGTTTTTTTTTATTTTTTTTTTTATTAGCTAATACTTGCATATGATTCTGTCATCATATGCACTTTGGAAGCATGATTCACCTGAATATCTGAGAAGGGATATATGTTGAATGATGTACTTGCACAGGATGTCTAGGAATTACTGGTGCTTTTCTGTATTGTTGAAATGTTTGGCAAGGTCTGACAAGTTCCTGTTATGACTAAGAGCAGGGCTACTCTTAGTGTTCTTTTTATCCATCCCTTTAACAATTTAAAAGATCTTAAGGGATTTTTTTTCCTTTTCTGATCAAAAATAGTCTGATTAAAATATCTGCTTATACATCAGTCTGCTCTAAAACAGATTTTGTGTAGCATCAGTTGTTGTCTTTCATTGAATGTTTGCAGCTTTTTCAGAAATCTAAATTTCTAATTTTGAGCATGCTTGTAGGAGCTGCCTTGGCTTTCCTTTCCATTCTGTGTTTAACATGCGTTTGTGGCAAGATAGATAAATGTTCATTTTTCTCTCTTCCCATATGTTTTGTGGTCCCTTTAAAAATACCCTCTGAAAATACAGTTCATGGAAAACTGCAGTTTCCCCTCTTCAGAATCTGTATTATTTTCATTCAGGTGATCCTGGTGAAATATAGGTCTTGATTTTATTCCCTTTTTTCTCCAGGTTTCCTGCTGCATACATGAAAGAGTTCATGTGCCTTTTYTGTTMTTTTTATTTTTATTTTTATTTTTTTTGATGCACAACTTGGTTGGCTTGTTTTTGTTTTTTTTATGGGAAAATGTCAGCATGACATCCCAACAATATGTGCATATGTGTTGTATTGACCTCTGTGTGGCTGAGCTATGAAAGTCTGATCTTGCAAATATTTACATACTTATCCTTAGGGTCCTGAGCAAGCATATAGGCTTGATGGGTGTTACTGGCAAACATTAAAATCAGGGCTCTTCCCCACATATGTTCCTGTTGAACAAAACTTCTTGTTGTTGTTGTTATTTTTTTTTCCTCCCCATTCTGACTTTATTGCTATTTCTAAGAATATGCAGACCACTCACTAGTTAAACTGCCTAGCTTTTTAAAGCAAATTTCACTTTAGGACTGAAATCATGACTCTTCCATATGATCTAATTAAGAGTTTGCTGACTTGGAAGACAATATTTGCCACATAATTTGTTATTTGTCATATGGTAACCTTGAAGTTAGCGGGGTTGTGTTGGTAGCTGTGGCATCAAGAAGCAAGCAGTCACGGTACCCTACAGTGTTCTTTTGATATGATGACAAACTGCATTAGTCATAAATGCTGATACTTAGAAAATAGTATTTATTCCCAAGCCTCTCAGCTGCTCTTAAGTACTTACTTTTTGGGTATTATTGGCTTCAAGGAGCATTAACAAAATGATGATTATATGTTGGTTTAAAGGCTATGAATGTTTATTACTTCAAGCAGAAAGGCTTTGATTTATTCTTGAAATCACTGGTGGTAATTTGGAGCACCACACTTAAACATATGCTCTTACTGATGCTTCCCTTGGTAACTCAGTCAGAGGTTGAATTTTTCTGCAGTTGTGCATTTTTAGGGGTCTCCAATGTGAACTGCTTGCAAGGCTCCACCTGTACCTTGTGTGTGCACACATACAATGCTTTACCTTTTCATCTTTATTGAAGATAGGCCCTAATATGAATTGGCACGAGTGTTTTGAATTTGGACTATTATGCAAAGAACAAAGCAGTATGAATATCCTAAATAATGCCTGACTTCTGTTCTTAGCACCTGCTGGCCCCCTCCATTGGTCTGCTATTGTGAGTGTTGAATTGATACAATAAAAGGGGAAAAAAAAAAGCTGTATGTTTTTAGATCTATTTTACAGCTGCATGACACATTTCTGGGCAGATTAAAGAAAAAAAGGGTGAGTGGGAAAACAGCATGGATTTACCAAGAGTAAAGCATCTGACTGATCTTTTGTGATAAAACAGCTAGGCCTATGGACAAGGAAGGAGTGGCGAGTATCATTTACTCACCACTTCTTTATCAACACCCCTGGTGTGGTCTCCTGCAGTATTTGTGTGTTTATGTTGGGGGCAGGTGCTTCAATAGATGCATAAATAAAACCTGATTTGATGATCAGGCCTAGGAGCAAGATCCAGGTAGGGCTGTCGTCTGCCAAAGCTGACTCTGGGTGGAGTGGTACTCCTGAATTTTCCTGTGATTCCTATGACTTGCAATGAAATCAAGGTCCATATGAAATACTGCTTTCCTGTAGAATATTTTAGAAAATGCTTTTGTTTATTTAGGAGCTTGACCTATTTTGTTTTAAGATTCAGGAAGCATTATTTAATCTCTCCAAACAAATTAATAGATATACATTTCAAATTCAGGAAGACTGAAGTTTAGTATATTGATAAGTACAAATGACAGAAAAGTAAATTTAATTACCTGATAATAATCTGGTTAGTAACATGGTAAGATATGCATTATAATTCAGCCAGGCTCTTCCACAATAGTCATCATCACACTTCAGACTATGCTTAAAGACTGCATTTGAGCTCAGAAGGAATTTCCAAGGTTACCCAGTATCTTATGAGGTTAGAAGGTGACAACTGCTCTTGTGATTTTTTTTTTTTCTACATTTTATCCCATTTTGCAAAATATTCCTTGCTGTTAGGGCTAGATTGCTGATGGAGTGTCTCAACTGTTAACCAAGAGCATGTTTTTTTTTGGTTAATGCACTTACCCTGCCACAGGTCTAGGCTGTCATGTTTTAGATCAATCCTCTTGTGTACTGTACTAGGGAAAATTAGAGACTTATCAATGAACTGGATGTGAAATGAGTCAGAAAGTTTCCACTTGCAGTAGAAGCTCCTAATATGCCTTGCTGGTGATGAAATGCAGGAACCTCTTACTGAAAAATCTGGCCTGGGTTGGAAGGAACCTTAAATATCAACTCATTCCAAGCCTCCTGCCATGGGCAGGGACACCATTCCCTAGACCAGGTTGCTCAGGGCCCCATCCAACCTTGAGCACTACCAGGAATGGGGCATCCAGAACTTTTCTGGGCAACTGTGCCTGTGCCTCACTACCTTCACAGTAAAGAATTTCTTCCTGGAATCTGATCTAAACCTCCCGTTTTTCAGTCTGAAGCTGCTCCACCTGGCTCTATCACTACATACCCTTGCAAAAAGCTTATTCTCATCTTTTTGTAGGCTGCCTTCAGGGTCATGAAGACCACAACAGGGTCACCCCAAAGCCTTCTCTTTCCAAGATGTCTAACCTGTTTTTTAAAAGTGCAGGTTTAGTGACAGTACAATGACAAAAGTTTTAACCTCAGTATCCTCTTGAAGCTTCCCTAAGCATCAACCTTTGCTTTTTGCTTTCCTAGCAGTACACTTGCTGCTAACAAGCTCTGCCTACAGTGGCCTGGTGTATCAGCCTAGCTAAGGTTCTGATAGATAAATCGAGTTTACTCTCAATGGTGAGCACATTTTTGGGACATTGGTCATTAGCATGAGCTAATTTGATCTTAAGGGCATGAGAGCAGTAAAGATGATATTTGTCTGAAAGGCATAATTCCGCTGCTCATAGCTGCTTTCTGTCTCTGTGGGTGATAGCAATAGTCTTATATGGCAACATTATCTGGGAAATTTCCTATAAACCTTAATCCTATTCTGAATATATTTACCATGGTTTTTGTCCCCAGCATTTCTACATGTGTGCTCTGGGTTAGAAATTCTACCTTGCTCACAGGAAGATGCTTGCTTCTTACCCAATATTGATGTTATTTTGGCTTCATCTTTTTGGCTGCCCATGCACCCCAGAAGGTGCTGTACAGTATGGGAATGGAAACTTGCCATAGCAAGACCCCAAGTTGTTGGGGAAATAGCATTAAAACATCTTAATATCCAAAGAGTGGATTCTGTCTCAGCCACTGCAATACCATTTCTGCAAAATATTGACAGTCTGTAGCACTAACTCCAAAGTTTAGAAGCAGCTGGTTTTTTTAAAATTTTGTTTTGTTTTGGTTTGCGCACTGCATAAATCAAACAGAGCTTTAAGGAAGTATAACAAAAAATGATGCTCCCATTGTTATAAATTTTCTGCTGCTGAATAAAAGGAGAGAAACTCAATACGAAACCTATGAAAACAGAAAATGATAAAAGCAGGTATTTGACTCTGGAAATTGTTCCCAGTTATTCCCAGCACTGGGGATTCATTCCTAGGTTGTATTTCACCTTTAAGTGCATGACTGCTGTTTTTTCTTGAAACTGAGATCTGCCCACTGTCATCTGAGGGCCGATTTTGTCCCTCTTGGATTTTAGGAAGTATATGATGGTCTGGTAGCTGAATTTTACATGGCTTCCTGTGATGAGCGTTACAGGCTCCTGTGAGAGGAGACTTGAGCAGCTGAAGCTTGGCAAGCCCCAGTGGATCCTGTTAGAGATCAGAGGAGAAACCCACGAGCAAGGACTCGGAGTAAACAGCGATACATCTGTCAGCAGGCAGCTGATCAAATCCATACTCTCGGTACAGTTGGGGATGAAAGAAAATATTCAGATTGCTATTTCACCTACCTTGTGCCTTGCAGCAGTAAAAGAATGGCCATACTGTTGGATTTAGGCTGCCTTGTTAATGAGAGATCACACTATGAATGAATTCATGGTATGCATATTGGCATGTTGGATAGCAGTGCATCTTTTTTGGCAGCCTCTGGAAAAAATGGGACCAATCCTCTCTTCATTTAATTGTTTTTCTGTACTAGAATAAAGCCAAAGTAAAAAAAAAAAAATAATGCAATTGTTCAATGAGAAGTTACAGTAAAAGAGCTCAGTTTTTATTAGGACATTGATTTTTTTTTTTTTTTTAAAATGAGAAGTATATTGTTCTTAAAGGAATGAAAAAATAACTGATTAATATTTATTTTCCAAACTAGTCTCACTTGCTGTTTGTTTTTTGTTTTTTTTTTTGTTTAAGAAATTGGAATTATGTCTGCTTTTCTAATTCTGAGTGGTGAAAATAAGAAAAGAGACCTGAGAGATTTTATGCTTATATAATTCTTAAATTTTCTTACAGTAATATTTAGTCAACGACCATATAGTAACTTAACAAAACTTAAGAATTGGCATTTCATTCTAGGCATTGCATTATGTGCAAATGTAATATCTTTTAATGACTCTTTAGAGTCTAACTAGTAGTGCTCCAAAGAGAACAGAACAAAACATGGAAAACAAGTAATGGGTCCTGCTGGTGCTCATGGCAGCTGGAGGAAGGGAGCAGAGATCTGGATCCATCCATGGGTGCCCATTTTTAGGCTGCACTGCTGGAAAAGGATGGGATGCTGCTCAGTTGCACTCCTGCAGCCAAAAGTACTTTTTTTTCTGCTGAGTGGGGCAGACCTCAAGTGCATGCTAATTTGCTTCTTGATACACAGGTTAGTTGTTCCAGGGCTAGTTTTATCCTTTGTTGGTGGGGAAGCTTGTAAGACTGGGCCTAGAAGCATTTCTGGTAGGAAGTCACATTTCCTCCTGACGTTAGCCTCAGGTCTGAATTGCTTGGAAAAGAAGATTTGTTCCAACTTCAGTTGAATGCAGAGGGTGTCCCAGGTTGCACCTATGTCAGGGGTTTGTTCAGAGCAGCAAATCTGCTAAACCTGCCTGCTCACAAGGCACTGGCTTGATTCACTCTGTCTGTGGAGAGCATGGATTACACCTTGGATGGACAGCAGACTTGGAGGCCAAGCAAATGATGTTATGAAATTGATATTGCCTCACAGAGGATGGACAAAGCAAGACCCCTGTGTGAACGCTGAAGTACAGCTCAATAGGTGCCTGCCCGTGCCACACAGGGAGCAGCATTCCACTGTAGCTTTAAAGCACTTCAGTTGTAAAAATGGTCGTTGCTGCATAAATATGGGTATGCAAAATGTTCCTCATAGAACAGATGGATGAATAACACTGTTTATGTTTTCCTGTTTAGTATCTTTATGTTTAGATTATTTTACAGATGATCTAGTCCTTTAGCAAGTGTCCCTAAGGGTGTTGAAGGATCAGAAGGATGAGGGAAAGCTCTCAGTTGCTGTGAGAAGCTCAGAGGAGCCTTGTAGAGATGTGTAACAGGCTGTGGATAGAAATTGCACAAAATGACCTTCCTCCCCCTGCCCCAGCAGGTTTTTGGCCATCTACTTTGGCGTGGTTCAGAGAATCCCACTTTGGCTGTGATTGTGCATAGTGTAGCTGATGTGGTTTAGTAACTTGTGCTTTTCACTGTCTGAAGAAAGTTATTTACTTCTGGGACAGTGTTTGTGTTCATGTGGTGTCACAGTTCAGCCATCAAGAACCAGAGGGACAAATGAGTTACACACGTAGGGATAGGGAAGTGTTTAAACCTGAGGTGTGGCTAATCTACAGCCTGGCTAATCTGTTATGCAGAGTCATCAGAGCTGGGTTTTAGTGTGGCTCTTTGTTTATGTCTTTCTGGATCTTCAGAACATGCTGAATTTAGCTTAGTTAGTCCAATATGGTTGGGTCAGGAGAACCTTAAAAAAAAAATTGAAACATCAATCTGTGTGAGAGAAATTTGCAGAGATAAGTAAGAAGTGTGTCGTAGTTAGAGCTGTAAACAAGACAATGTTACTTTTACTCCCAAATATTAATGCCTGACAAATTTCTACAGAGACTAGTGTTCTGCAGGATATTATACATGAGATCTAAAACTAATGGCAATGAAGAAATTACTGAATTTTTCTGTAATGGGAAACAAGTCTGTAAAGATGTTGTTTTTAAGTTGAGTTAGATTTGCACAGCTTCTACCTTGAAATGGAGAGGCAGCTTTTGCAAGAGCTTGAATGCAGTTTGTGGTCTTGTAGAGGTGGTGTGTGGATGTGACCTCAGTCCTAGTTTCTTATGCACTGGCAAATAAAATATTTACAGTAACTCCCTTTTCTTTTTTAACATAAAATATATTTTAAGTTTTTGGTTTTGGCCTTCCTTGTTCATTATGAACACATTTCATTTGAAATTTTGATCTCTTCCTACTGCTTTTCTCAGTTTTATCAGGAGCAGCAACAGATATGTCTTACGTTGTTGAGATGCCATGAAATCAAGAATTTGATATGGACCAGGAAAGCTGAGCAACAGGTGCACTGTGGGGATGAACAAGAAGCTGCTGATGTCAGTCTAACCCCTTTCAAAATGAATACCTGCCTCCTAGGAAAGAAAATAACTGGCATTAACTGAGGTTCCATTTTGGAAGTTTCCATGGAGAAAGTGCCAAATCAGCCAAGACACTGAAAAACTCATGAGAGATGAAGTGCTGGTGGATCAGTGTGATGCACTCAGTGGCACTCCTGTCTGTGGGGATATGCTTTACTCTCCAGCAGTGGGAATAAAAGTGGCTAACTTTCTTTAAAGAAATTCTGCAAGCATCTAGTTAAAAAGCCTGTTGCTGATAATGCTGATGTGGATAAGGATTTGACTGGCCCAGTGTCTATTTGACAATAAAAGACAGCTGCCTCTATCTAAGACTTTCTTCCCACCTATAAGATAACTGCAAAGCAGGACTGAAGATTTTGTTTTCTATATGCCCATGTGAAACCGCCTGAGAATGTCGGTGTGATGTTATTTAGACAGAACTTTTTAATTAATAAAAAAAACATGAAAAGTAATCTTTTGGCACATGCATAATAATTAGTTTGCAAAACTGTTGCAGTGAGTGCAGAAAGCTGCCAGACTATGTCTATTCTGTTAAAGAACCTTAATATTTTGATGCGAGCTCAGCGTGTCCAAACAGAGATGTGACAGACCAGCAGCCAAAATAAGTCTAGGGATGAATTTCCTTACCAGGAGTGCCCTCTGTCCAGAAACCTTTCAAGAAAAAGACAATCTTTAAGTAGCAAGGGTTTCAAATTGCATAGGATTTATGAGCTCAAGCCTGTGTGTTGAGTTGTGCTTGAAAATGAACTGATAGCCACTGCATTTTAAGATTATGCTTTCTTCTCTGCAAAGGGCTGTGCAATGCTGACATAGCACATCATGAAACAATTAGCTGGGACTGCACTAATTGTGTTCTTGTGTTGTGAGGGAACACAGTAAAGGAATGTAATGCCATAAATTGTGCCCCGCAGTTTAAAAAGGATGTTGAGTTATTTGAACAACTCTGGAGAAGGGCAGCAATGCTGGTGAAGGAGCTGGAAGGAATGTCCTCTGAGGAGTGATTTAGGACACTGGGTTTGTCTGGTCTGGAGGGAAGCGACTGAAGAAGTCACCTCACTGCTCCCTACAGCTTCCTGAGAAGAAACAGGGAAGGGAATGTGGGCTGATCTCTTCTTCTTAGGGTCCAGTACCAGGATTAGTGGGAATAGCTTGAGGCTGTATCTGTCAGGTGAGGTTTGGACTAAACATGAGGAAAAATTTCTTCACCATGAGGGTGGTCAAATCCTGGAACAGGCTTCTGGGAGATGTGGTTGATGCCCCATGCCTGGCAGCATTTAAGAGGCATTTGGACAATGCCATTAATACCATGCTTTAATTTGTGGTAGGACCCAAAGTTGTCAGGCAGTCACACTAGATGATCCTTGTAGCTCCCTTCCAGAAGAATTGTTTTCTTCTGTTCTTTGTCCCCTTTCCCTTTTCCTAGCAGTACATTCAGAGGAAATCTCTGATGACATTTCTTCACTGCTCTGCAATAACAGAAGGCATTGAATGGGTAAACATGTCCCATTCTAGAAACAGGTTCTGTCACTTTGTGGGGAAAAAGACATGTTCCTTCTGCTGGGGGTGGGAGTTGTGGATTTTCTTTAGGTAGTTTGACCACTTGAGGACATTTTTAAAAAAGGCTGTCCAAAGTGAGGATTTTGTAAGTCTCCTGTGTTCATCCTGTTTAGCTGCAATTCCATAGGGTGGCTCAGGGCAAATGTTTCAGCTGTGCCTGGGGCCTTCAGTCCCTCCCTGAGCTCTGCTGTAGGTGTGCACATCTCTGTCTCCTGGAGGGGTCTGGGACCTGCAGTGAAGAGCTGCTCTCCTGGATGGATCCCTCAGGCCTAAGACCCAGCTTGTCATGCCCAATTTTAGGGATAAAGAGGCATAACTATAATACCTTATTCCGTTCCCTGTTCTCCTTGAGTCGAATAATGATGATACTTGTTTGCCTGAAATGCCAGGAATTTTTCAGCATCAAAGCCACTTCCAAGGACACAGATCACAAAGGCAAGTTGCAAGTGGCAACAATATTTTCTTGTCTTTCTCAATCTTATTCAGAGCCGATGTTCACGAATTAACAAAATGCACAAGTGTAGCCAGGAGCAGATGGATGCATTCTTCAGTTTTGCTTGGTAAAATCTTAGTCTCTTTTAAAAAATGAATGGCAAGTATACAGGTGTGGTTTCTGATGATGGCTCCCATGGTCATGCATGGACACACCCGTACCTTCTGGCACCAGGACAGGATATGAAAACATGGAATCTTGTGGGAGATGGGTTCTTCCAGCTGATGCAAATTTTGGGACAAATGAAAAAATTCTTTTCTAAGCAGAAAAAGAACAAAGCTTAAAAATCTCGTATGAAAGATCTACTTCTTTTTCTTTCCCTTCAGGAAAAAAACATTTCATTTCTATTGTCTATTTTTAATCTTTTATAAGATAACACAAAATCTACAAATTGCATTCTAAAAAGGTAAAAGTTTTTTCAGCTTTGCAGGAATGTTTTGGTTTTGTTTTTAATGAATGAAATGTTTTCTGAAGTGGTATTTGCCATGGAAATGTTCTTTTGGAAAATGCTGGATTTATCAATAACTCTAATAACTCTTGCTCCCTGCCTTAAATAGTTGGACTTTTCTCCCAAGCTGTCTTACAAAAGTCTTATATAATCTGGAAATTTTACTCATTAGCAAGCCAAAAAATAAATTCAAATCACAGGAGAATGCTAATCCATTATCTTTATTTTGGGTAAAAAAATCCTTTCAACTCAATCTAGCAGGTTTTTTGTTGTTGTTGTTGTGCTCTTAGGAATGATCTTTCCTTGCTGTTGTTTGTTTTGTGCTGCAGGTTTAGATAATATCAGGATAATGTACCATGTATTCAAGGAAATAATCTTAATCTTCTGTCTGGAATATGACAAGTGTTTCTAATTGTAATTAATAACTCATATATTAAGCACTCAAATTAGCTATGGTTGTTTAAGGTAGGAACTGTTTCATATCAATGACCTGAAATTGTTAGACAGCCTCTCTGAGGATGGGATCATCAAATCTGCCATTAGGGTCTCATTTCTTTGATCCGATTATTTTCACAAAATTCCTCCCTCTGTGTATGGTTAAATCTCACTGAATTTCTTGCCATCTTGAATTTGATTTGTTAGATGACATTAGAATTTTAGCAAGGTTTTAATATCTAGCTAAAATGTTTTGAAGTTATGTTTGAATCTGTTATTTCAAAATACGTCATATTGTACAACCTCAACTACATGCATTGCGGTTTCAAACATATGTGACTGGCCCAGAATCCTGAAAGCCTTGGGTTTGCGAGCATCTGAACTTTCTCAGCCAGCACAGAATTCCATCTTTGCCTACAAGTTCTCTGGTTTAAGAGCAAGCAAAGCCTCTGCCTTGCCTCCTGCTCCTCACTGGGGCTATATCGCGCAGCTGCGATGCAGGCCGTGTCAGTAGATAATGTGAGTTAAATGGAGCTCAGCAGCATCTCACCTTTCTGGTTTTTTGGGGTGGTTGGCACAAGGCTTGTTCTTGAGCAGAAGTCTGTTCCTGTCTGAAAGGCTGAACTGATGTCCGCATCATTTATGTGAAAATACAGCTACTGACTGGCACCCAACCTTCCAGAGAGGTGCTGTAAAGATTAAATTATGGAGCAGACTGGCAGCCCCATCTATTTCTCATTTCTTTTGTTTTGGTATGGGTGTTAGCAGCTCTTCTTGTGGAAATAGTCTCTTTATTTCTCAGATTGCAGAACCCTGTTGATATTTTTGTTGTTGTTGTTCCCTRGAATATATTTATGTCAGTCTCTTTCTCTTCTGACCAGCTGTGGAGATGTTTGTGGGAAATTTCTGAGCATCAACTCAGTGCATTTAGAGTTGTATTCCACATAACGAGAGCTCCTTTACTCCCAAACTGTGAAGCTGCAGTGATGCTGCCATGGATAGGCTCGTTGGATTGCCCCAGAACTAAATTTGTAAATGGAGATGCTCTTGTACATGCTAGGATAGATTCTGCTAATGAAGGGGTTGGGTGAGATGCCTTCTTCTCCATGGCTTGAGGCAAATGCTGAATGAGAAGGGAAAGCAGGAGAAAATGAGGAAAAGCTTGCTGCAACTAATGTGTTGCTGTGAGCATGTTTGCAGTATTAAAGCAAATTCATTTTTATAGCCTTGTTAGTTTTAACTTTATGGCCTCCAATTCAATTCATAAACTTAGAATGTCTTATGTAAATGCAAACCTAAAAATGCCAGTAGTGAAGAATTGGCAAAATAGAGAGTTATCCATGTAATTTATTGAAAGAATGTAAACAGAGATGAACGAATAGACAGACTGCTCTCATGGGGACAAGGGGAAAGCAATGTCAAAAAATGTACACTGCATGAAGCCATGAAAAGTTAATACAGCATAATGCAACTAGGTCTGCAGAATATCAAGTGAAGCCAATTACTGCTTTTAGCCCAACATGCTTAATAGATTCAGTGTTTTGTCCCTGTCCTCTCAGCTAATTCCCTTGGGATAACACAGGCGGTATTAAAGCAGCTACAAGATGCGACTTTCCTCAAACAACTTCTCCATGCTATTATCAGTTAAAATGTTTGTACTAAGATCTGTGAAACTTGGAACTAATGTCTAAAAAAATTCACAGAACAGATTTACTAGAGGTTGTAACTAGAGCAGAGAGAGCCCGATGCTTCAATAGATGTCTTGGCTGAGCTTGCGTGTTCAACGTATTCTTTCTTGATCCTTTGAAGTTGTGTCCACAAAAGCTACGGGGTGGAGGAATGGGGGGGATTTATTCAGTAATTTTTAATTTAKTGCCTGGCACTTTCCCAGCTTGTTTTGAACATGCTTTTTCCCCTTGACTTGCACAAAGCTGAAGCATCATTGCTTACTTTTCTGTATCTCCTCTGCTGCTAGTCCTAGCATGACTGTAATKAATGATGGAAAACCATGCTCAGGACCGAGCAGGTGTAGGGTTAGTACTGGTGTTAAAAAAGTGCTAGTCCATGTGCTCGTAAGCTGTCGAGGCTGATCTTGTTAATTCCCTTGCTAGCCACAGATAAATCAGTTGTAGGGTGGAAATGGTTTTACTGCACAAATGTGATGCTGGAGAATCTACCTCTGGCTTCTGGGAGGGTTCTGACAGGTGACCTGCTCTCTCCAGCTTTGGGTAGTGGCCATGGGGTATGAATAACAGAGTAGAAACTAAAGGTTTTATGCAAGTCTGTYAATGCCAAGCTTTTAATGAAACCTATTTTAAGCATTCTTTAATCCATCTTCTGTATTTTGGCTGTAACTTTCATGGCTACTAGATAAGGTGTCATGGTGACAGTATGGTAGGAAGGAATAGTTCCTCTTTCCCCAGGAAAATCATTGGAAGTTGGAGGAGATGAACTCTGTACCATAAGTCAGGGGAGAAAAAATACAGCCAGGCATCAGTTGTGGGTCCAGCTTACAAGCTTTATCCACTGGGCTGATACAAAGACCATGTCCTTACCCTGCTTTGGTTCCCTTTGTGKGGAACATTGGTGTAGGGCACAACCAGACAGAATTCTCCTGCTCTGAAAATGAACTTGGAARTGGTCTGCATGGGGCTGGATACACACTTCAGGTTGTGTGGGTTTAAAGTGTTTTGCTGGAATGAGTCAAGTGCTTAGTGGTTTGTAATGCTGGGGGCATTTATGGCTAAGTGCAGGACATCTCCAATATTCATGAGAGAACAGCAGCCCCATCATGGGACAGCGTAGCAATAAAATGGTTTTTATTACAGCTTTATGGCTCCCTTGAGATAAAGCCCTGGTTGCAGAATTTGTGACTGTGCCCTCAAGCGTGTGCGGGAGGACACTCTGTTTCTGCTGTTTAATTTCAAGCACCCTCGTGAATCTTCAGTTTAGAGAATGTAAAGATTTTCACAGACATGGGTAAATAAACAAACACCTCTGTGTTCAGTAAAGTGGGCAGCAAGCCCTACCATTTTAACACAGACCTATTAGAGATTTCATGTCTGCCCTAACTTTGGTAGGAAGCCTGAGGACAAAATTCCCATCAGCTTCAGCATAAACTGGTTCCGTAAGTGCCTTCCTTAAGAGAAAGCTCACCCTGGAAGGGGATCCTTTACTGCTAAATCCACAGATGTAGTGAGGTGTACAGAAACAGGATGTGCTGTAGCCAGTTGKAGGAAGTGATAGATATCTGCATTTTAATGTTTCCAGTGCACACATTATATATAGCTTGGAATTTATACTTGGGTAACCATAAAGCTATAACTTTGTAAAGGTTGAATCTCACCCTTTAAAATGTGGTACTTTATTGGTATCCGAATGAGCAATACAGCATAAGAGCTTTTGCCATACTGCAATAAAACTTTTGGCAAAAATAGAAGAAATAAGAAGTTGAGAAGAATTTTAAAACAGTGCAGATTAAAAAAAAAATGAAAAAAGAATTGTGGGTGGGGGAGGGAAAGAACTTGAATTTCAAAAGCAGTGGTAGAAATATTTTTAAAGTGACAGTGGAAACCTGCCAAGGATACATGCTACACATCCTAGTTGACATGGAAGTTGCCTACCAGCAAAATTTTGAGGAGTAGAAGCAGAAAGATGGACAAGAAGGACATGCAACTACATGTGTGGTGTTACCTCCCACTTCTCTTTAAAAAAATCCCCAAAAATACTGGAGCCACTGGCCTTGGTGCGCATGTGTAGTTCAAGATTTTTGCTATGCACAGATGTTGTGGTGGGGCTTTTGCAAGACAGCATGTTCCATATTATCCCCAGCAGTTGTTTAGCATGAAAATTAAGAGCATATACTTATTCAGCAAACCTGCCACAGTGGTGCAAAATGAAAATCTTGATCTTGGTGTTTCTTTTGGATGCAGAATCAAGTCCTTCAGCAGCCTGAATGACTGCTGCTTGTACTGTCCCTGTAATGTGTGCGAACTTATGAGAAGGTTGTGTTCTGTGTAGCATGATCACATGGAAAGGATAATGTGGTAAATAGCAGATGACTGATGATTTAACAATAAAAAAACAATAAATAAATAAAAGGAAGATGCTGTATGGTTTATTGCAATTTTCTCAAACAAGAAAAGATATTGAATTCCTTTCAAGAAGGATCTCAAGAGCCTTCCTTAATGCACAACCAATGCCAAGCTCTTAAAAGCCCTGCGTATTGTATAATATGGCTAACAAAGGAAAAACTGTGCAACAAAGCAGGGGAGGGGCTCRTATTGACTGCGTGTGGACAGACTATGATTGATAGTGTTGCCTTTTTTCCCCTTTGTGCGTTGTGCACAATAATTATTGTAGGCAGAACCTCATGTTTTAATATATTGTACAATAGCCTCTCTTTTGATTGAAATTCATGTTTATTTGATCTTGACAGCAATGCAGAGTTAGTTTTTTCCGGTAACATTTTTAATAATTAAACAAGCTATTTAAAGCTTGGCATTTTCATTATATTTGCCCCAGTGCTATCCATTATTCTGATGATCCAGTGATTCTTTATTAAAACGAAAAATATTACATTCAAATATAAATGTCAGGCATAATTCATAAATGTAATGAAAGTCATATCTGGCTTGGAGATGCAGTCCCCTCATGCATCTCAGTGGCCAGASATTGCAGCATCCTTTTGTTCTGGGCCACCTAGGTGACAATGGATGTGCTCCTAAACCTGATGTCTGTTAACCCTGGTATTCTCCTTCTGGGGAATATTCTCTATTGCTTTCAAAAGTATTATTTCTCTGGATRGAAACTAAAGAGCAATGCTGTCTCATGGTATTGTTAAGTTGAAATATCTCAGTTGTGATAGTTTGGTCCTGTTATCCTGGAGGGGCAAGAATAAAAAGTGAAAAATTCATTTAATCACACTGCGATTTAGGTGAGGCTGTGATAAACTTTCTGTAAAATGCCATCATTCCAAGGGTTATAAGATGTGAAAGTATCACAGTTTAAATTCAGAGCTTCGACTTTGGTTAGCTCTACCCACATCATGTCCTTACCCTTAGAAAACACTTAGAAATATTTTCTGTAACAAAGGTGCAGAGARTATTAATTTCCTGTTGAGCAAGGAATATTGTTAAAATAGGCCATTTTGGCTGATTCTCTTCTGGGCAGTACATGCTTTTTGTAGAAAATCTCCTTCTGTCAGAGACCCCTGGTATAGTTCAGGGAATGTTACACCACCYTGTGCATCTGTCCCTATGTGGCATGGTGTGACTGCCATCCTGACAGCTCGTGAGTTGGCAGCACGGATGAGCCATGAGCCTCTTCACTGTCCTGGCGTGTTCATGTGGCTGCAAAGGGCTTTGTCCAGCTGATTCACTTCAGTGACACAACACCAGTTTGGCATTTCTATGGCTGTTTGATCCCCTGTCACTGAGGGGGTGACATACTCATTACAGCTGACTAGGGTGATGTCACTGCTCCAGGCAAATTTCCTTCTGGACCTTCTGATTATTTGTCCAGAGGTGGGAACTGGTTGAGGACAAAATGGCATCTTTCTCCATTTACTTTTCACAAACACYGCTTTTTGCCTGTGTTGGACCAGTCAGAGAGAAAATGCCAAACCTTGGCTTCTCTCTGAAGGAAACCATTCCAGATGGAAGCTCACCTGGAAGCAGGGCAAGAGGTGACCTCATGGGAAAGTAAGACTGGCTTTGCCAGCAGTGAAGGTRTCATTTCTCCATCTTTTCACTTTTTCTCCCCCAAGAGGAAGGAAAGGGTGACATTATTGGGGTTTCAACTTAAATGGAATTCCAAAAGACAGGAATCAGAGCGGTGCTATCTGATATTTTTTACCAAGGGGAGCGTCTCTTGGGTTATTTCCTCATTTGCGCCTAAATTATTTAACCTCTTCTGGTCTATAGAAATAACAGGAAATGGCAGCTATCTAAAATTCCAGAGCCAAACTTAAAATAAAAAGCAAGTACTAATAGATGCTATAACAGCCCAACAGTATTTTTAGATTTATTTAAATGATTTTTGAGAACTTTTTTGAGGGCTTTTTTTTCAGACAGCAATTTGTGAACCTCTTTTCCAGCCTGTTTTTCTGAAAACAGATGGATATATCTGGAGAGAAATCTGGTGAGAATTGTGTCGAAATGCTCCCTCAGGGAAATGTTTTTTCCTGGGATTTCCCAGCTCTGATGTCTGATTTTTTACTCAACTGCTTGCTCAAAGCACTGCCCACAATGAGAGCCTTCCCTTAGTATCTGGCCTGCCAGTTTGRAATCTCATTGTGGATGTCTATGCCTGTGGGTCAGAGAGGCTTCTTCAGAGTCACAGGAAAACTTAGACTCACAAGTATTTCCAGAGGGGGTTTAAAGAGGGGACAAGATTTTCTGTAGCACATGGTTAGATTTGTTGCTTTTTATTATCATTCTGCTATTTCATTTAAAAGGACCCCCAAAGTTTTGTTATGTTTTTATTTAATAAGGGTAAAGCCATTAAGACAATATTCTGGGATATTATTTGAGTATCAATGTTGTTGAAGCGCATTCTTCAATTTACTCTGACTTTGAAGCCATGGGAGCAACTTTGCATTTGAATCCAATCAAGAAACTCTTGATGTAATAAATGAAACACCAGGGAAAAATCATGGGTAACAATTGTATTTTCCCCCTTTGACTTTGGATTTTTAATGGGAAGAATAATTTCTGGACATTTTGAGAAATATTAAGTCTTTCCAGGCGAGTGTGCTTTTGCCTATTTGTTTTTTATGTATTCGTTCCGCATAATAGTGGGAGATTTTTAACGTACAGCTGAGACTGAAATATAAGCTCCCCTAATGAGTAAGATATATTGTCAGTGTCAAGACAAATRCAATAAAAAATGAGTGAATAATATGTGTACAAAAATGTACCATATGCCATTTTGTGATGATTTTTATTATCATATTTATTCTTCAACTGATACCATGGGCAGGCAAGCACTTTTTACCTTGTGTGATCTTTTCTTTGAAATCTGTGTGTTTATTTTTCTTCAGCTGACACTAATTCTGTTTAGTGATCAACATAATAGTCAAATGTATAAATGTGCACGTCTATAATGGTATGTACATGCCTCTGTGTGTGTACTGTAAAATTCTTGTGGCAATACAATGTTGCTTGGTGGCAGCGCGTGTCTCTTCGTCTCCACATTTTTGCCTTCCAGTCCATGTGCTGGAATTGAAATGCAGTCCACAACCCAAAGGCTCAGTGCCTTACTGCATGGCTCTGCCAGGCTCCAAGCTTGATTACTCACTGCAGACACTTCATGCCCCTGTACTGAGAACTGAGAATTAGCAAGAGCAGTGTCTGAGCCCGTATTTGGCTTTACTGGCAAAGCTTTCATTGTCATTGATGGGAACTGTATCATGTGTTTAAAAAAGAAATTAATTCTGATTTTGGCCAAGTTTTTTACTTTCGTGAAACTTTCTGGAGTTCAGAATCTYATTGCAATCACAGGCAGCTTTTAGCTTGACTGTCTCTTCAGCTAAAATCTACTGATCTTTGCTGGTTGAGCAGGGCTGTGATTTATTATGAATTTTCCCACCCCACCCACTTCTTCCCTCTGCTCTTCTACCCTTCCCACATATGTTTCTTCTCTTCAGGTCTTTATTTTTACTCCTCAGTTTGTTTATTTTCTTTCCAGCATGCTCACACACTTTATTGGCTCATTTAGAAGTTCAGAAATCTAACTGAGGATCTTTATTTGAGTGTCAGATGCAAGATGCTTGAGGACGTTTCAGCTTTGAGARGGTTGCCTTCATCTTTGGCAAGGAGGTTTGTAAAGACATTGWAAAAAGGGTGGCCCAAGCTTCAGGTCACATTAACAACACTTTTTCAATTTAGTCAGTTTTGAATTCAATTCATTCAGACACCAGGACTAAAATAATTTCAAGTGCTTTTTACTCATGTTGAGTTGAAAATATTGATGAAACTTGCTCTAATGCTTTCTGTATTTACAACTACTCTGTGAAATTCAGATGGGGAAAAACTTCCCACCGATGAAAACTCTAAGGTTCAAGAATGTGTGAAAATCTGATGGGGGCAGCAGAGGAGAATGCAAATTTAACCAGATATTTCTGAAATGCTTTAAAATAATTATTGAGTAGAGTGAGAATTTTTTTTTAACCTTGGTCTGTGTTATGTACATATAAATAAAATACAAAATATACAAAATTAGTCYTGAGTTTAAAAAATGGTTACATCATAGTGGGTCTGGTTCCCTGTCMTGGGTTCAAATGATAATTATATCATATTGTGTTCTAGACTTCTTCAATGTTATGTTATCAGCCGTGGATTTCTTTCTAAATGAAGCGATGCTTTTATTCTAATGATCCTGGATCCTAATGAGACTCCATTTTCTAATTCAGTTACCCAAATGACACACTCAGGGTAGTGTTTGGTGTATTTAACTAAACCTAAAGCACAGGGGATATCAGAAAATTCTGTAATACAGACTTGAATTAAGCAGTAAAAAGTCATATGATATGCATCCTCTTTCTACATATAAATAAATAATAGGTTCTGTTACCAGGCTGTGAGGCTTCATTGTCTGCAGTTATGGACTTTTCCTGGCCAGGGGGGAAATATGAAAGATG
>NW_026623593.1:114128-137794 GCF_030028575.1 Malurus melanocephalus
AAGAGGGAACATGTGTGAATTATGTATTGAGGTTTCTGGGAGTTCTGCACTGTCCTAGGTTAGTGTAGCTGTTCCTTCCCATCTTGTGGAAATGATTCATGCAGGCGCTGCAGGATGAGAAACTAAATAATTTGAAGAATGTTAATGAAATATTTGTAAGAGTTGTGAAATATGGGAGGGTTGGTGCAAGAGTGAAACAGCTAACAAAATTTTTTAATAAAAGTGTAAAAATATGTAATTGTCTGCCACTTTTACAGTATTCCCAGTGATTCTGCTCACCACTAGCTATGAGAGAGCAACTGTTATGACCTTAGGGCCTGGTTCTGTAAATGTAATATTGCTGGCATAATCCCACTAACTCCACTGGCATGACTTTGTGGAAATCTTTCCAACACCTGGTGCTTAATATCCCAATTCTGAAATGTTAAAGTAATATTAAAAAAATGATTGTAAATGCTATTTAGAATGTTCATGTGCATATGCACATATATATATATATATGAAATAAGAGATATGGGAACCAACTATCATTTTCAGTCCTACATGAGCAAGTATTTGGTCTGCCAGCTCCCTCGATTGCTCTTTGCAGTCATCCCAAAATCTTGTGCCATGCATCTGCAGTTATACAAAAATACTTTTATTGTGCAWAACTTGTTAGTCTGCTTGCTGTCTCATTTCCTTGCTCACAATTTTGTTCATGTTCAAGAAAACACTTCCAGCTCCCAAAAGATGAGATTGATTCAAAACTCCTAGAAACTGTAAAGTATAAACTTTTCTGATCTTTTTTACCATATGGGTTTCAGACCTCTAAGTTCACGATTTTGCATGATTCTTTACAACCTTAGGGCTGAAATTTAAGCACAGAAACTTAGGTCTGCTTCTATGGTGTTTATGTCAAATGCTGTGAAACTTGCTGGAATTAAAACCCCGGACCAACTAACCAAATACCCAACCCACTATAGATTCACAGGTTCATAATATTGGAAAAGAACTGGTTCAGACACAGAAACATTTCTGTAGAAATTTTAACAGCTGAGCTATTGCTAAAAACAACTTGGGCTTTGGTGTTGCCAACCACTGCATTGCAGTTTTATTTCAGTATTTAATATGGTACCTGCTTGATCTTTTTCTTGATGGAATTTCAGGGAAAGCATTTATGGAGGTAGTCTTCATATTTTTATTTCTAGAAAATAGCGTTTCTCAAAAGGTTCAGTAAGATTATGTAGAAATAAAATTAACTTGCTCTAGTTGCTAGAACTTTGAGGGGGCCTGGTCAACCAGCTGATYGACACATCTAAGGAAGGTGAAGAATTGTGAATTTATTTTAGCAAATAAAATTGAGATTCGGTAGTCTTCAAAAAACCAACCATCTAACTAGGAGAGGTGGAAAATATTGGCTCAAAATAATAATGTAGCTGTACTGGGATTTTTTATTATAAAGGCTGCAACAGAATTCAAGCTGCTGTTGCAATATGTCCCATATTATATCAGCAACAATGACAATTTCTCTATATGCTGCCTGTGATACAGAGGATAAACTGTCCTTTGTATTGCAGATGAGGTCTGTGCGTACCTCTGACCTTTCAAGCCTTGCTAATCAATTCTCATCCRTCAGGGTATCCACAAATTKCTGTATRAYTTGCTGGAGAGGGGAAATTCTYCTCTCATTWTACACAGTACAAAAGGTTTGTCTCCCCCTGAAGCAYGGAGGTACCGCTGGAGGCAGGTTACTGAACTAGATGTGCAAGTGGACTTGATGTGTTTTGGCACATCCTGCAGCGCCAGCACGCAGGCACCGAGAGAGCCAACGCCGGGTTCCGGCGTCACGTTAGGCCACGACAATGAATGGTGCCCAACCTGACAATCCCGAAATTCTCGCTGTCAGAGCGCTTCTCTGCCGGGAAAAATTTGTGGAAATCAAGGGAGCTATACCAGAAAAAAAAGGTAGAAARAGCTAAGGGTGAATTATATCCATTGAAGAGTATTTTATTTGGCAGGGGATGAATGCCTGTCTCTAAGYGCAGGATATCTCTTGGCGCCCATGGGAGTGGTGGAAGTCCAGGAACTGCAGTAATCTGGCTGTGGGAATCTGACTCTGCAAAGTGCTGTGTGTGTCCCTGTTAGTGTGAACGGCACCTACATAATAGTAATGGGATGTGATGTTAGGATAGATTCAGGATCTTAGAGGAATCTGCTTTTAATATGATGTCCGYTGTGTGATATTCAGGGCTTTGGTTTCAAAGGCTTGTGTTGCTCTTGCGTGACATGTGTTTGGGAGGAAAAGGCCCTCATCCCAAAAACAAAAGAACACCCTGATCCTACGAGTTTTTAGTGCATAATCAATCTGAATACAGAAGCCTTTTCCTTGAATTCTTCTTTCCATGAAGAATTCCTAGATCTGTTTGTTCACAATTTTTGCAGATGTTTATTTGAGTGCAAGCAACACAGCRTAATGAAACAAATGAGTTGGAAGTGTCAGAATGCCCAATTATCCAACTCACTGCCCGTCTGTGGGGCTGAACAATGGGAACTACCAGGCATGCTTTACTCATTTAACTTCGTTTAAACTATTCTTGGCATCAAAGTTGCATTAATGTGATAACTTCTGTGTGGCAATTAACAAACTGTAGCAGTTGGAGACATTCATCCGGCGTGCTAGGGGAGGGCTGGAGGGCAGGCAGTTTAGCTGTTCGCCTAATTTCCTGTGGAACCTGAAAGGAGGAAGGAAAGAATYCTGTTCTAGCTTCCTTCTCACAAGCCTGAAAAGGAAGAAAAAAATCCCACATGAATTCGGAATAGGAGTTGCTGTAGCTCCTCCCAAAAGGACCTAAATTCATCTCTTTGCCAATGCATCCCTTTAGCCACCATGGCAATTTCCTCTCCTTACTTGCTCTCAAGTCTTGTGTCATAAAAAATGATGGACAAGGGGAGGAGGCTATCATTGTCAGGAAAAGGTAGAAGGGAACAGAAAGCAGGTGAGAATCAACTAGAAAAAGGCAGAAAAAAACTCATTATATTCAGGAAAAGGACATCTAGAGTTGTAACTGCAGGTGGATCATCAGGGGAATGGAGAACCTGAAGATAAAAGAGCTATTCCTCAGTCCTTCACACTAAGGAATTTTTGAAAGAATAGACTTGATGTTATGCTCTGAAAGCAGCCAGGCAGGCCCTGTTTTCACAGACATTGTTCTCATTGACTTATATTTAAGTTTCTTTGAACAGAGAGCACAGATTTGAACTCACCTTGTTCAAATAGATGTATCTTTTATACATGCAAAATGTCACTTGACTGTAAATTATTTCAGTCTGTGCTTTCTGTGCTAAGTGGTAGAATATAAAGTGGACTGAGACACACATTATGCGGAATTCTGTGTGATTGTTAATAATAGCTGCCCAGCCATTCTCCTACAATTTTATGGCTTAAAAATAACGCTCAGCTGTTCTGRAACAAGAGGCCATTGGAAAGGGGTGAGGGCAGAATCTTTCATAACCTCTGAGTGGAAACAGTAGCCGCTGATCTGTTGGCACAGGAATTACCCAAGCCTATTATTATTCTATAAAAAGTAAATTGTTATTACCATACRTACAGACCTCCATTTGCTGGTGCAGAATCAGAACAGCTATTTCCTGACAGCCTATGCTTCTTAGAKCTGTGTTGTGTGTGTCATACAAAAAGGTTTCTTGGGGATGTGGGGTAGCAAAAAGCAGTTGTGAAAGGATGACCGCCTACTGTGCATAACTACAAGGGCTCTTCCAGAGGGTGTGACCTCCAAAATTCCTAGTGGCACTAAAACAATACAGCATCTTACCGTTCTGTAATGGAGAGCAATATAYAAACACTTGGTGGAAGCACCAAGTGGCCAAGTACACAGTCCTCACTCCTGTTTAGCACCACATGTTCATGTAGGAAACAAGAGGAAACGAATGAGTAGGGAGCTGAGGTCTCCCTAGACAGTAGTGGCACTAGACTTTTCTAGCCTCAGGAGAATTTAAAATATATTTTCCATAATAAAGCTTTGTAAGAATGTGCTTTTGGTTAACTTGAGGCTGAAAACCCAAACCCAAGTCTGTGCTAAACAACTGCAGTTGTTGTCATGCAGAATAGTAGTGTGACTTGGCAATTTTTGTGTCAGATCAGTGAATGGGTTTTTTTTTGTCAAATTGACTTCCAGGGAACAGTTTGCAGGMGTAAATATTTGTTATGAGTAAGACTTACAAAACAGTGACCTGTCAAATTTCTGACTGTCTCCTCTTTTTAAAAAACTCAGATTTTCTAGAGGTGTTTTTCTAGAAGATGCAAAGGGTAATATGTGCATGGCAACCCAGGGGTAAAAGCATGCAGTGCAGTCTGCTCTTGAACAGTGTTGCAGGAATATCCGTTTGTGCAGGGATATCCTGGCTTTCCTGTASAATTTGTGTGTCACACAAAATCATSGATGCATAAGAGTAATTGTCTAATTCTGCAGCTTGCCCTTATACTGGTGTGGGGTGGGGTCGCTTCACTGGGTTCTCAAATCAAATACATTTTAAGTGTGAGGAAATGGCTCTTTATGTTCATATACTGTATGAAGTGCTTAATCACTCATAGCTGAAAATTAGCTGAGTGTGATTATTCACCAAGGTACATTAACAGCAGCTGGTGTTTTACTGCACTCCCACAAGAAAAAAAAACCCACTGGTCCAAAATCTGTGCAGAGCTTTTAAAGTCATCTGGGTAAATAACCTAATGGAAAATGAACCAAGTCTTCCTGCCTGCACATTTACTGACAGAGAAAAGCTTGCTTTCAAATCTCCTGCAGTAAAATTGAAGGATGACAATGTTTCTTGGGCAGTGTGGCATAGAGGCCAGCTCCTACTCCTTCTGTGGTKGCTGTGCCTATTTCTGATCTGGATGGTGGAGAACAAACACTAAATACCTCTTCCCTGGGGAGGAAAAGAGATTGAGCTTCTRTCCTTTACTCCGGGACAGAAGCCAAACATTGTTGTAAACCATACTGAGRTCTGCCTGTGAGTTCTGATGCACTCCCCTCTGCTGCCTTGATCTGTGTATCGAAAGTCAGAGGAGATGCTGGGAAGATACCAAGGACTGCTCTAGTGAAAGCTCATACATTTTCAAAGAGAGAGAGATTCTGCTGGAAACAAACATACTAATATTACAATCACTGATTTTTCATGGTTACAGTGGAAGTTGAAAGCAAAGAATGCTGTAGAGATCARTCAGTCCATCCATCCACCTGCCCCAAGACAGTGCAGATGCAACCAATGTGTTTCCAACAAGTGTCTGTGTAGCTGTTCCTAAAAGGCTTAAATAATGGTGGTCACAAAACCTCTGCAGGCTGACTCTTCCAGGATTTAGCTATCCTTACCACTAGAAGAAAGCTTCCTGAAGTCTAACCTAAATCTCCCTTGCTGMCATTTCAGCCTGTTTCTGTACATACAAACCTCAGCCAACATGGAAAAGGGCTTATTTCCTTTCTCTTTCCAGCAGCCCTTTTCTGTATTTGAAGATTGTTATCGCATCTCCCTTCAGACATCTTTATTTTTAGACTAAACAACTCTGCTTTTCCCAGACTTCCCTCTAAGGATAGGTTGTGAGACCTCTGGTGATAATTCTTTTCATCTGAAATCCTTTGAGTTGGCCTGTGTTGTTCTTGTATTAGATACCGCGCCCAAATCCGGCTGCAGTGCTCCAGCTGTGGCAGCCTTACGGCTCCTGTGCAAAGCAGGTTTGCTTCAGCKGTCCTAGGAGCAGCCCTCCTGTTTATACATCCCTCTTGGATATTTGCTTCCTTGCAAAAGCAAAATATTCTTGACTTGCATGAAGTTTACAATCCATTATGATTCCCAAATCCCGTTCTGAAGATCCACTGCCTCTCCAGTTGTTTCGTCTTTTATGTCTTTTGTTGTCTGCACAGGTATGCAGATGTGTATGTATATATCTATATATCTATCTATATACACATATATCTCTATATATCTATACATATATACATATATCTATATATCTATAGATAGATATCTATAGATATCTAGATATCTAGATATCTATAGATATATAGATATATAGATGTATATGTAGTGGTCACATTTCATACTCTGCAACTCCGTACTTCCTGAAGTGCGTCCTCATTTGCTCAGACACTTTTCCCCTCTGTATCAAGGTCACTCTGATACTAAATTTCTTCCTCCAAAAGATCTGCTGGGCCTAGTATTTTCTCCTTCACAATACAATTTTTTTTAATGAAAATTTTGAAAACTCACAGAATGAAAACAAGTTCCTGCATTTAATTCAGCTTTCCTACTTGGCAGTGAAGCAATGCTTGTATGATTTTTCAATGTCATGTACCAAACTGTGAAGTTTCACCGATATCTTGGTTGATTGTCTGTTTATAAATAATTTGTGAATGAGTTTCTGAAAAGTTACTAAAGTCAAGACCTAGTAGAGTGACTGCTTTTTCATTCTCCMTAAGACCCAGGTTGCCATGGAATAAATTTGTTGRATGTGTTATGTATRAGAGTAATTTATGTTTGTTTATAAYTTTCATTGTCTGCTTAATTGCTGCTTGCAAGTATTTTAATTTTGTTCAATATTTTTCTGGGATTTAAAGTTACTTTGATTAATCTGAAAATCTTCTCAAGGTATTTGAAAAAGTGAAACACATTTTATCAAGGTTTCCTACATGTGGTTATCTGGATACAAATCTGCGTTTGTCTATCCATCCAGTTACATTTTGTTGTGGAGATGCTTGTGGGCAGCAGGACCTTTRCTTAACATGGACTTGATATCTAGTCCCAAATTTCTATGTACTTGTCAGCTAGCTAAAAAAAATTGTGTAGACTGGCTGGCCTCCCTATTTGGCAACCTCTTGAACCTAGTTTGTTCAGGCCACAGGGAATGTTTTTGTTTTTCAGTGCTTTGGGATAATAGGCTTCTCCTCTTCAATTAAGCAAGAGAACTTCTGTTCAGCCTAACTAGGATGAGAAATGGTATGTAGTTAGAGCAGGCAGATTTACGTTTAMGTTTGTGAATCTGTGACCTATATTTGTAAATGTACAGGAATGAGTGACTACAGCTTTAAAATCTACGTCTCTTTTGGAGCCTGTATCAAACTACTGCTGGTTTGGTTAAGGGGGTTGAGTGCATTTGTCACAGGTTTTTTCAAGGTTACTAATGTGTCAGGATCTAGCTATGGCAGAGTTTTGTTCATGCAGTTTTGTTCTCATGGTGATATAGCTGTCACCTCAACAACATTTTGACTTTTAAAATTTTTTCACCAGTGTCCTTMCTTGTACTAAGTGATTACATTCTATCCTTAGTGATGAGCAGAGTTTAGATRTAATTCCTATTAAAACCCAGTCTCTGTCTCTCTGCCCTTCACACTGCTTCAAAATCACAAAAGCAAAACAACATCACTGTAGCAAACTTGGCTTTCCAGTTCTAATCAGGAGCAGTGCCTGTSTGAAATCAATGGCTCTTAGTTTAAATAGATCAGTTCAGGAACTTTTCCTTTCCCGTTTGGGTTTGGAATCTTTCTCCAGATTAACTGATTTATCTTCCATGTTTAATGGCAGAGTCACTAGCAGAGTCTACTTGTAAATTGCTTAAAGCTTTCCATTACAAGAGATGGCTGCAGCCTTTCCTTTGTAAAGTTCCTGTCTTTTTCCCGTTTGCAGTGAGTGATTATATACAGCATGAAGGATGCCCCCTGGCTAAGGAAATGCCCCTTTTTATTGCTATTTTTTCTCCTGTTCCCTAGAATGACATCCGACTTGTCCTGCAAAATCTGATATTAAAAAATGCCACCTCACTTTGTTGCCGTGTGTGCTCCAAGAAGTGCTGGCAGCCCACCAAAATCACAATAAAGTCTAAAGCCAGCCCGTCTTGTGCTACTGCAGGGGTGGAGAAAGGAATATGAGTCTCAGAAATGTGATGAAGGGGTTAYAGTTAAGTGGTTGAAAATTACTTCCTGCCTTCCAGGGAGAAGAGAGAGATTCCCTCTTCCCATCAGATCTCAAGCAGCCTGTTGCTCATCCTCCTCCACTGCCACTCTTCAGGGTTAGAACTTCTTTAGATGTTGGTGACAGGACYTTTCTCCTTGAACTGGTCCTTATCTTGGGGAAAAACCTTTCCAAACAACAATGTCTGAAACTCATCACACATTCAGCGTATGCACTCTGAAAGAGAAGGTCTGGGGGCATAGAAGGCGGTGTCTGTACAGTAACAGAGGTGGTTGGTTGCCCCCAGACACTGCAGATGTTAAACAGGCCACCTTTACAAGCTGGGGAACCATTTCCTGAGTGCAGCAGAGGAAGGTGGCAGGRTGGTTCGATGTTTTGAACCCGATCCATGTTACCAAAGTGAATGGATCCTTGCTGCCCTCTTCAACAGGTTCTGCCTCTCTGCAATGGCTCAAAATTAACTTTTGAGTCACCTGGTGCCTCATGTGCCCCCAGAAACCACCTTGCCCCTGCTGTGCATCACCTGCCAAATCTAGTCTGCTGCTCCTACCTGAGCAAAAGATGCTGCTAATTTTAATAGAGACCCTGAYTGGAACCTAATGCTGTATGTTATTGCAGAGGCAGGGGGTTCTGGCAATTACTCTTGCCCTTTAATGCTGTCCTGTGTGCAAGGCAATATGCACTTCACTTCCAGTACTGTTCAGATATCCAAACCTTGTGCAAGTGAGTCTCTGAGCAGTTCAACCAAATTTCAACCCTGAATCCAACCAAGTAGTTCAATTCTGAAGGATGCAGAATCAGCCGCTGTGACAAGTGCAGAAAAAAAAAGTGTTCCTGTTAAACTTTCCATTCCAGCTGAAATGGGGACATACAACCCACAGCAAATTCCGTCTCCTTCCACTCTTTTTCCATTCCCCAGATATGTGTTTCATGTTATTGTTGAGCGAAGAAAAAGAGCCCCAGCATGTTGAAACTGCCACACTTCAAGGCAGCAGACTTTGAGAAGCCTCTGAAATGAAAAGCTACCACCAGACTCCAAGCACTGTCTCACTGCACAGCTGGAGAAGACCATCAGGGCTTAAGGAGATGCCATCTGTGCAATTTCAAGGCCAGAAAGGTCTTAGAAAGTGTTAATGACTTTTCTTAAAATGTCTTTACTGTGGAAAACTGCAGAGCATCTGTCATTTGTAGATTTTAACAGTGGGAATATCCTGCAGAAGAAAAATTCGCATCTTAACCTGATATATTGGCTAAATATGGATTCCCTGGCACAAGTGACTGTTTTTCAGTATTTGTGTGCCCTGCTAGGGTTAAGAAATACAACAGCAATTAAAGTAGATGCACTCTGATAACTTGCCTGTGCATCAGTGCTATTAATATCCATCTATCTTTCTGGCCAGTTTCAAACAGGAGACCAAAATAATACCCCACAAAATGCTGAGGCAATACCTTGYATCATAAACTGCTGTGACTGTAATGAAATCAGACTCACACCACTTTATTTTATGAAATGTATTTTGTCAAGCTCTTGACAATGCTCCCCCTGTTATCGGGGGTTACCATGTGTCCTGCAGTGTAAAGCAGCCCTTGCCATTTGTGTCTCAACTTGTCCAGCATCCCCACCTCTTTGAATTTCCTGGCACTTTAACTCACTCGATAAATGCAGCTTTCTTTTCTTCTTGAATCAGACACAGCTATTTCCCAGTGGAGATAAACCTGAAGAAACATCCTAAAAGCTAGATAGATACGTCTCTTTCACATTTATTGTGGATGTAAAATACTCTGCAAAGAATATAAGCTGCTGTCAGGCATGTAGCCACAARATGGGTGTTTTTCTCACATATGTATCCATTTCTTTTAATAATGAATAATGGACTTTATATTTAAAAGTGATGTTTCTATGAATGTGCTAGATTGTGCTATATTTCTTTCGCATGAGTATATTCCCATCATGGCAAACTTCTCACAGAGCTTGCCTTGGGGGCTTTTGTTTAAAGTAATGCACTTTAATGAAAAAGAGCTGCTGAAATTTGTCAGCTTCTTCCAGCATGATTGCATTTTGGTGGTGGTTTAAAAAAATCTTTACCCACTTTATGATCTTCATGCTTGTTCCAAAATCCCCCTTCATTTTTAAAAGTAAAAAGATATATGTTCACACATATTACCAAAAGCCCTAAAACTGCYTTGGACCTTTTGCATGAATAGTCTCATTGAAGCCAATGAATAATARAGGTAGACTTCAGCTGTGTGCAATTTTCAAGCTCAAGCTGTAGGATAGATTTCAAATATTACAAACAATTTGGAAATATACGCTTTGTGTGTAGCTTTCAAAGCCACAATATATTTTAAAGACTTAATATCTAATGAGAAATGGATGATACTGATACAGCATTGCCAGTAGATGATTTTGGAAATTATCAGCCTTGACTCAGTGAAGTAGAGACGTCTTTGGAAGAGTGGGGGCAAGTGAGTGAAGTACCCTTGTACTGGGAAGGGTACTGGGAAGTCTGTGTGCAAGTTCTTGTAGCTTTTTTTGGGTTTTTTTTTTTTGGGGGGGGGGAGAAGTTCAAGACCTCTGGCACCAGGCAGATGGGCATGGCAAACTATATGGCTGCARTGATCTGTGAACCACAGGTTCTTGGTTATTTGTTTCCTCTTCTCCAGGAGGCTGTAGGACTATTGGAAAAATACTACTAAATCCTGTAAGATTGGCTCTCCTTTACCAGTGACAGATTGGTCTGTGCAAGAGGGTTGTTACAGAATCATGGAATAGGCTGAGTTGGAATAGACCCATSAGGATCATGGAGCTCTGTTCCTGGGCTGGASACTCCAAGAACCACACCAYGTGCCTGAGAGTGTTGTCCAAATGCTTCTTGAACTCTGTCAGGCTTGGTGCTGTGACYKCTTCCTTGGGGAGCCTGTTCCAGTGCCCAGCCACCCTTTGTGTGAAAAACCTTTTCCTAATATCCAGCCTAGGCCTTCCCTGGCACAGCTACATATTTCCTGTGTGAGCCTTGAAGGATCAAACAATCTTTCCTGGCACAGAAGTGACAAAAATAAGCAACAAATGAAATGCACAGCCTGACTATCTGATCACACGCTTTTCCATATCAAAGATCAGCATCTGTTTTCCAGTGGCAGGCCTTGGATTATTGCTCTCAGTCATCTGGCAACATTCTAATGTGTCCCTAATAGTTGGCTGCAATCTTGACGTTTGACCTCCCTTTCTTGCTCCATACTGCTCTAGACAAGCAAGCATTTCCCCCAGAGCCTGGACTCATTCCTCTGTAGAGATGTCCAAAATTTCAACAAGCAGCTCTTWTATGGTGCCAATCTAATGGTTCAGCAAAGAAACAAATTTTAGAGGTTAYCAGATGAAGATGAAGCCTGTAGGAACTCTGTAATCTATGTAAATTCTTCTTCAGTGGGAGGAAAATTCTCTCAATATGGGAGTAGGATTTCTGCAAATCAATACTCCCTTTTCCCCTAATAAATCTTTCAAAGCTTAAAAAAAAATTAGCAGTTCCAAAAAAAAATCAGCTCCTATCAKAACATGCCCTGAAGGAGTAAATGAAACTAGAGAGGGCCAACATTTTTGTTATTGATTTATATCAGCTGTTCCAGTGATGGACAGAAGTAAATTAARTGGAGTCTGGTCTTCAGTGGCATGTGTGCCTTTTTTTTAGGTTGGATTATGTTGTTTGAACTTGCTAGTAGCTATTAAGAAACGTTTTCAGCTTGTTGGGAAGATGCTTTGTCATAGAGTAAAGTCATAGAGTAGTTTTTTTCTTCTACAGTTTGGTGTCCATGCTGTCTTATTCCACTACCCGTTTTGGAGTGTTACTCTGAATGAGAACCAGAAATTTTTCCCACACAAAACCATTTCTAGATTCGCTGGTTTTGTAGCACATATATAAATGTCTAGTGGAGCTCTTAGGATTTTTTTTTGAATTGCAAGTAATATACAAACTGAGTTATTTGGTAGTTGAAGTGTGACTAATACTTGTTTTACATAGTTCAAGTTGATGATTACAAACTTTGAAGCTTGGTTGAATAGAATTTAGTACCTAATWCTCCGCAGAGCTTGTTTTCATTTTACATTTAATCAATTGATTTTTCCTCTAATGGATTCTCTTTTAAATTTTATGTTAGCACCAATGTGCAGACCTCACTATTGCTATCTTGCATTACCAAGGGCAATATGAGTTTAAATCACTTTATGATAAAACTTTGCATAATCTGCTCACACAAACTAATTAAATGTCAGGTCATTGTAATACAGAGCTCATATCATCACCATGGGTCACTAGAAACAGCAATTAGTAACTCATGTGTAATCCAGTTAAGTTCAAATTAAGAAAAAGAATGTCAAGTCAGAGTTTTGTTTCTAGTTCCTAGTTTTTATAATTTTGTACAGGTTGATAGGGGCACTTAAACACACAGCTTCAGAATGGGTTTGTAATTTAATTTGATTTATACTGCKCAAGCATTGCTCTTAGGTTGTTCTAACCAGTGGTCATATGAGTGCTTCTACTCAGAAATTAATTAACTTTAGAATATATACATATTTTGAATATGTTAATTCTTCACTAACTATGCTGTTATTTTACTGATGGATATTTAATGGTTTGAGGGACCTCTGCATTCAGCTTTCGCAAGCAGAAATRGAAGTGGCTGATTGTTAGGTGAACTATGCCACCCTTAATAAAATGAAAGAGTACARTGGTAGGAAGACATGGAGGTTGTGCACCCTGCCTTTTGCTGGGCTAAAGGCAATTGGGGCTCTGTCCTCCCGGATGTCCAGCTCATCCTCTGGTTTGTATCATCTGSTGCCTGCGGGAAAATGCTCTGCAGGATGCATTGTCTTAGCCTGCCACGTGAGATCCTGTCTCTGCAGCCAAGGACTGACCAGCTGCGGTCAGTGTGTCCTTACTGGAGCACTCAGTCTTCTGTAAACATACTGCAGCCAGAGCAAAATCCTCACTACAGTCCTCCTGCTACGGCTTTTTTTGGTTAGAGCTTCAGATAAGAAGGGCATGCTCAGCATTAGGTACCATCAGCTGCTCTCTATATAGTTCTTATAGGATTTTTTCCCTTTAATTTTCCTAGATATTTTTGGATGCAGGCTTCTTAGCATTTGCCTTTCTATGGTTAAAACCTCATTAGRCTCTTATCATATTTCAAACTAAATAGAATATCCTGACTGAAATGTCAGTGACATTCTTATAATGGCTGTGTCTGAAAGAAGCTAAAATACTGGTTGTAATTTATTTATACAGCATGCAAAGGTCTTAGGTGATTTAGAGGGAAGTCTAAAGACAAACAATCATTCTGGTCATGTAATGGCATACTCTCARATTATTTTAGCTTCATCAGAAGACTTTTAGTTGGTGTGAGCAGTGTCAGAGCTGGATTAAAAGTCATAGTGTGATGATACTCACCATTCTCAGCCCYGTTCTTCAGTACTGCTCATTCAAAACCAGTCACTGCTTTTACTGGCTATCATATGAGATCTGTTGTACATTGCTTTCTCACTAGGAGATTCTACTGAAATCTCTTTAAAATTCATCAAAAATAAAAGGAACAGCATATTCCAGGACACTTTTATTTTGATGAGCCTCATGTTTAAGTGCCTAACTTCAGTTTCCAGGTTTAAAAGATTTGACCTTTTTTTTTCATTAACAAAGTGAAAATTCAAATTCTAAATCACAATCAGCCAAGACCATCACTGCCAAATTAGGGATGACAAGTATACTCCACTGTGCATAGTTCCAGAGAGATGTTTTCAGACATGAATTCAGCTTTCAAGAAAGGCAGAATTTCTTTGAAACTTTCCTGTCACRTTCACTTGGTAATACAGTGATTACTGATCATTCAAAAGTAAGTGGTTACCCCAAAATATTTCTTGCACTCAGTTTATTAGTCTGTTCAATACAGCGGYATGTTGGTAACATGTAATACTGCAAAATACTGAAAACTTGAACAGCAGAATCAGATAAACATAGAGATTAATCAAGTGCTGTACTAATCAATTTTTCATATTTAATTAAAGTGTTTTCCTTTGGAAAGTTACTGTGAGAGCTGCAGAATTTCATTCCCATCCTAAGAGATGGGTACTGGACCCAGCCAACCTCCTTKCATGGTCCAGAGGGCTGGTGGATGTCACAGGGAGCTGGAGCTGCCACGGCTGAGTGTGGAGCATGGAGAAGGCTGTGATACACTTATGTATTTTCTTTCTCTTCTGATTAATAAATCAGAATTTATAAATTCTGATGAATTMATAAATATCACACCAGGCTGCATCGTCCTGTATCAGCTGAGATCCTGCCCTCGTATTATGGAGRAAGAGATTTTTGAACAGAGGGAGAGACGAAGAGATGAAGAACCTGGAAAAGGGAAGTTGGCACGCTACCAGAGCAGCCCTTGCTTTAGTGGAGCTGTGTTTAAGTACTGCTGTGCTCTTTGCCATTGTTTCACAAAGGCAATTATGCTGAGTTCATTAAGATGACATCAAAGGCAGGGAGCTCCCACCATCTATTACACAAGCACTGCAGCAAGTATGCTGTTCATGCGTGGAGAGAAATGAGAGTGGGTATTTTGTTTTCCCACTTTAAAGAGTAAATTCAATGTCATTTATAAACAATGAAGTCAATAAGAAATTTGAAGAATGTCTCTGACAATAAGCCTGCTTTAGAGTAAATATCTCTTKGTGTCTTTAAAGGTTATTTTAGACAGTGCAGAGTTTACAGAATCTCAAAGAGGGGAATTTGCTATCTTTATGTGTATTACAGACCATGACTTCAACTCCCTACATACTGATGTTGACAGAAAACTCTATCTAGTTTTGAACACTCTGATTTGTTTTCTAAATAGAGTCTTAGATCAGGTGTGCCCTGCAGTTGCAGCAGCAGTTCCCATTTACCTCACCTTGTGTTAGCCTGGGCACASTAGCAGTGGTGCTGCAGCTATGTGCAACTCATCCCTGGCAATGAAAACACAGGAAAAGCCAACCCCTGCAATCAGGCATCACATTCCCCTCAAAATCCTACAGGGCTGTTTCATTTTAAGATAGATATATTTTATATTTGCTTGTGRCCTTTTGGCTTTCTACTTAAAAGGCATAACATTTTAGTTTTTACTTAAAATTTAAAAATATAGGGGTTTTGTATCATGAAAGTGCATGCTGCTGGAGTATAAAGGTTTTTGAGAAAAGAAAGGAAATGTTTAAATAAGTAGGTAGAAGTGATCACAGTCCAAAGTGAGCATCAGCTGAAAGGAAGCATGTTTTCTCTTGAGGCATTTAAATGTTTTGAGATCTTAAGTTATGAAAGATGTCCTGTCAAAGGAAACATATTGAAGTGACTTGGTCTACATGGGAATGTAAAAATGAATGAGGATAAACTTAAAATYGAATTAGCTGTGAAACTAGGATGCTTTCATCACTGGTAATGGATGAGCCAAAATAAAGTGAAAATRTGCTTGAGATCTGATAGGTTAGGTTTGTCTTGACCTGTAAGTGTAATGGCTCAGAAGCAGCCTGGTCTCACTCGTGTTGCACRAGCTAATGGAAATGCCAGGATTAATTGCCTGTGCACCCATGTGATGACATGAAGCTGCCTGTACACACTTAGCAAATAAAAGCCATACAGATGTTTCTTCTGAAAAAGCAGTGCATATCATTGAACCAACTTACACAGTGGGGAGAAGGACAAGGCCACTGATCTTGGTTTCTGGAGATGTTACAACAGCCACATCATCAGCAAACTCCCTTAGTATCCCCCCCAGTGTGATATTTGCAAAAGCTGTATGCCATATGTTGTGGTCTGTGTGGGTGCATTTAGAAATCAAGTACTCACAGCCATGCAAAAATAAAAGACAAATTGGTGTTTTCTGACCACATCTCTATGAGTTTAGCACTACTGGCAGAACTAGTGTGCTGCCATTTCAGATGGGTTTTTTGGGGAAGATCTGTGGCTATATATGGAAACAGTAGTGAATACTAATACTAATTGTTAGAAATATCCATTGCTTTTTGTGGATAGCCAGAAGAGTTGCCTTTGTGCAGACCAGTGCTACCTCTGTGCCCATGGAAACTGCRTCCATTAAAAAGCAAAACTGCAAAATTCTTGTGCGCATTAGCAGGARCATAGAGGGAATGAGATGGTGGTTGTAATAAATCCCTTACCTTTTTACATTTCTCCCTTTCACTTCTAACACTCGGTAACTGCAGCACTGAGAACTCTGCATTCAACTTAATTCTACATCTGTTCACTTCTTTCTGCCTCTGTAGCTCTGAGGCACTGGGCTCAAATGTTTCCCAGGGCTCCTGCTCGGGTACTGCATTTCCAAATGTGCTTTCTGCAAGCTTTCTTCATAACCACAAAACCCTACAAGTTGGCTGGTGGACTCTGGGAGCACAGATTTCAGCAGCATAGGGAACACTGGGTTGCTTAGGTCTGAGAGGCAAAGCCACGTCACGTGCAAAAAAGATACTGAAAATGCTTCTTTTCGTGGCAAGCAGCATCACTGCTTGTGTTTGCTCCCTTAAAAGCAGTTTATTTAAAGTGTCCTRCGTTGTTTCCATAAATGTAATCTATAGAAGTAATGATATGCCAAGCAAGCTCCAAGGGTCCTGGCACTGTCAGGCTCTTTAGGATTCATCRTAGCAGGGGAGAACATCTGCAGTCTGAAGCTTCGAGAGTTTGGAACAAAAGACTATCCTGTGTGTTTAACTGGCARTGAACTATTTTTGAATGAATGCCTCTCTTATTAACACTGAGCAAGGACAATAAAAAGAAAAACATGGTCTCACCTAGGTTTAGAAGTGACCAGGCCATCACTCCAAAATTCTTGTTTCTTCACCTAAGGCTTTTCCCCTCATTCCTAAGTGTGTCTTGTTGATGACTATGACATTTCTAGCAGTCTGGATATATTCTTGCACTGARGTCCACAGTCCTRTGTGTGAGCTGAAATTGTTTGAGAWTCAGAGAGGCTCATCATCCTGCTGTCTGCCTTAAATACGTGGTGGTGGGCAACCTTTCATTATATGTTCCACCAGGGAAAAATCACACATCTCCTCCCAGTGACTGACAAGAGGCAGTGACATCTCATCGCTTTCTGCTCTCCATCACCCTGCCTCAGCCCATCAGCTAACTGACAGATGGGACATGGTCTTGATGTATAGGTACTGGGAGATTAAAGAACAACTCTACAACAAAATAAACCCATAGGACACAAGTAGCTTTTACAATGACCTCAGGAGATGTGTCAGTCAGCGCACAGTATGGGATTTTCTCAGGTAGGAATTGCATTTGCAGACTGTGTGTGTTGTTTAAAATGCCCTACTGCCAACCATTTGCCAAGCTGTTTCTTCCTGAGATGAAGGAGGGAGCTGGATCTAAGGCTCCCTGTGTTCATAAATAGAGATTATAGATCTGTATCTACACTTATCTATCTATTTACCTGTGTATGCTGAATGTCTCTTTTTAAAATTACACTGGCCAAGTTTTGTGTGAAGTGGAGCAGAATTCTCCTGTGATGTTGATTACAATACACACTGTGCACATTTCTTATTTCCGAGGGACAATGACTTAAAAAGTTGTCGAAGCAGAGAGAAGCACATAGGCCTTGGTATAGTCTAATGGTAAATCACATTTATCAAAAGCACAGATAAGGGAGCCTCACCCCAAGCAATTTCTGTAACAAAAATTGGAACAAAATTTGACCCTGGACTCTGTGCATTCTGATCTCAGTGTGGGAGTTGTGCTTGCAGGAGAATTRTGGGTTCAGTTCTTTAATGCAAAGGGCTTTGCCATGGTCTGCCTTTCATGCTCTTCCTCCACACCTAAGGGGGAGAATTTTTGCCTAGGATTATTTTTTTCCTGCTCAGATGAGCAGTTTGGGTTTTGTGAGCTTTTAAAAACCAGAGGCAGAGGCTCTCAGTAGCTCAGCAGTGAATTGTGCTGTGGTGAGGCACTGAGCTGTTGGTGAGCAGGAAAGCAGTGAGGTGTTCCATGAAGGAAGCTTCTTTAACTGGCACCAGATAAAGTAACTCTTCTCTTTATCTGAGGATGGATGAATTGTTGTGCCACTCCAGTTTATAGATATTTGGGTGAACGAATCTTTCATGGGATGGTTTTTTCTTGATTCCTTACCAGCAAAATCATTTGTGAGACTGTGGTTCCATTTAAGATACAAACTTCAAGCTGGGTTATTTGACTATCTCCAGTGCAGGAGAGGGAGGAGAAAAGAGTTGAAATCAATGTATTCACAGGTGAACTCTCAGATGTTCATGTGGTGTTGCACAAAGCAGGTCTGTGTGGTTGGCTGAAAACCAAATAAACATTTTGATTGCTCTGAAGTGATTTACTCTCAAGAAGAAAACTAATTTTTCAGCTATCAAAGGTAGTAAGGTCTCCTTCAGAATTTCCCATTTTAAATTTGTGCATTTTTGTCTATTTAATTACTATATACTCATAGACTGTGTAGCACAAGGCAGTTTAGAATGGTGAGAGAAAAAGTGCTTTTGCAGCAGCTGGAGCTGCTGAAGAAGCAGAAACAGACTTCTCTTTAGCTACAGCAGGAAAAGCTGGAGAAGATCTACTGAGGAAATTAAAAATTGGCCAAGCCCAGTTTTTAGGTCCTGAYCCTTCAGTCAGAGCAGCCAATATTCTGGTGTCAGATCTGTAAAGAACCACTGAAGCACCTTTTGAGGAYTCCCATCTCTTCTGACAGCTATGGGAGATAAGGGGTTGCCCCTCAGGTCCTGTGGTGAGAGGGGATGTGCCCTGGCTGAGCAATGATCACTTGCAGCCTCTGGCCATTCTTGCTGAGGTGTGACTGCCCTGGGCTGGGCAGGAGGGAAGGGACACCCCAGTGCTGCAGCCAGGCTGAGTCTGCCTCTCCTTGGCTTTGGTCTAAGCAGCACTGGCAAATTTATAAGCAACTGAAAGCACTCTGGAAAGGAAATACATGTGATTTCATCTACCATGGCATGCTGKAGAGGGTTGAATTATTAAAATGCATGAGGGTTTCTCTTTTGATCCAAATCAGGAGCTGTGACTCTTCTCTGATCTGAGGCCTGGCAGTCGGTCAGATTTGTGCTTTCAGTGTACAGTAAGTGCATGGTGCCTCTGCACCTACTTTCCCTGGGTTTTCTGAGATGAAGATTTGCCAGGTGCCTCCTCTTTGTGGCTGCCTCTAAGTGCTGTGGTCATGCAGGCTGCAGCCTGAGATTACTCTATGCCACTCAGCAGGAGTGATGCCCAGTGGCCACTCATTCTCCTTGAAAAGTGAGCTTGGGCAGTTCTCATCGCTGTTCTTAGGCACAGGGAAACAGGCTGAAATGTCTGCTCTTTCCCAGACTGTGCTGGCTGCCAGGGAAGGGCAGATAATGCAGAAGGTGATCAATGAAGCTGCTGTGATCGGTAGCACAGAGTAGAAGGTACCTTTATGGTACCTGTCAGCCTTTGTCATTGTGTAAAACTGCAGCTGAGACTTTAGTTAAGTCAAGAGCAGACCTCCTCCCTTAGGAAAAGATTTAAGGAAGCTGTTTCAGTAATGAATCTGTATTTCTTGAGGTTTTCATCAGGTTCTTCTTACTAAGCAAATGTTCTCTTGCTGATCTTGTGGATGTTGGGCTCCAATGGATTCATGAGGAAATGAACAAAAAACATAGAAGGGCCAAGGCAGGAAGGGCTTGAAGGGCTCGTGCTCCTGGCAGGCTCAGAGATCTTCTTCCCTTTTTGTAAACACTCTGTGCCCTTCCAGTGCTCCTCATCCCAGTTTTCTGGCAGTAAAACTCCATCAAGTCATGCTGGGAAACAAGGCATCCCTGAGTACTGCCTTGGTGGCCATGCATGACCACGAGAGACTTCATGTGTGGTCACCACGTGAAAACATATAGTTTCAGAGAACTGAAAGTGTAATRCTTTCACTGTAGCTGGAGCTTTGACAGTTTACTGGRGARCCTCACACRCAGCTCCTG
Source organism: Malurus melanocephalus (assembly GCF_030028575.1). Taxonomy (NCBI): domain Eukaryota; kingdom Metazoa; phylum Chordata; class Aves; order Passeriformes; family Maluridae; genus Malurus; species Malurus melanocephalus. Next base: position 134,074 of record NW_026623593.1, read on the forward strand.
CAGGCTTGTTTGAGAAATGCCACCCCAGGCATCTCTCATCTTGCTCTTAATTTCCTCCTTGGGAGACAAGGTGTGCGTGTGTGTGAGGGAAGGTGTCAGGACGGCCCTTTTAAAACTTCAGCAGAATCCAGAGCTGGGTGAACCTTTCAGCAGGTTGCTGCAGAGTGGTGTAGGGAAGGAGCGTGAAGCACGCACAAAGACACATGTACCCTCAGTGGGCAGGGCAGCTCCAAGACCTGAGGGACCAACAGGGCTTCTGGAGGCAGGAGGAGCCTGCCCAGCTCCAGTGCTGCARTGTGAAGCCTGCCTAGGTGGCTCTGGGAAGCTGATGCAGGTCATGACCCTGTGCATAACTTATGCCATGCATGGAAATGACYTTCCCTGCAAGATTAGATGTGTGCTCTCGTGCAGTGTGGGTTATCAGCAGGGCTTCTGTCTTTGTTTCATTTCTGAGACATAGARAAATAATTAGAAAGAGAGTGTTTTAAAAATATTTTATTTTTCATTGAGGATTTTGGAACAAAACTGGAGCCTTTCCGGTCACATTGTTGTTTTCTCAGAAGTGGTGATTAACAACCATGATAAGTATGTAAGGCTTTTCTGCAGAGATCGTGTTCTTGGATGCAAAGCACAGCAATTCCCACGTCTGTGCTGCCTGCTCAGTCCCTGCTGCCCAGTGCTGGAGCTGCCACACYATTTTCACTGCATCCTTCCTAGAACAACAGCAGGAGGAAGCTGGATGGCTTTATTTCATAACCTGTACATAAGTAGTACCTTCTTCCTTCTGGCATTAAGGTATTTGCCTTTATTCTGCATAAAGCACTTCAGTGGGTTGCTGAATTAATGTGAGCTCCCAATGGAGAGTACATGAAGTATATTCTTTGTGAAGCAAAGTTGTAACACACTGTAAGCTCCAAAGCGCTGATGCAGTATTTATRTTGTTCCACGTTCTACTGGCAGATTTGAGCATAATATTGTAGACTGGCAGGAGGCTGCTATGATCTAAACTCCATGATTATGTCAGTGTTTAATTTTAAGTTCTKTTGCGCACAGCAGTGTATCCAGTTACATTTTTGTGTATGATTCTCCTTCTAGGAAGCAGAGCTATCTGTGGTAGTGACCCAGACTGAAAAGCATGGAGTTTTCTTCTCACTCAGAGTAAACCATGCATGGTTTGGGCTCTATAATCTCAGTAATTTATCCAAAAGATGTATTTTTCAGTAAAATGGCAGGTGACGTCTCTCACTGGTCCTGTGTTATCTCTAAATTCCACACTGAGGTCCCATTATCCCATTACATTTGGAAGCATGTGCAAGTACTGTAAGGAGGCTCCAAATGTAAAAGACCTTTCCTCAAAATGCCATCAGTTTTATGCAAGGCTCATTTTTGAAGTTCATTATGCTGGCAGAACAGATTAGCTGCTCCCCCCTCATTCCCTTGTCTTCCCTGTGAGAAAGGTCCCTCAGAGCTAACGTGCACTGCCTGTGTCAGACCTCTCTCCTAATAATTAATTTGTTCATTTTTGCATTTAGTGCACTTGACTTCCTCAGCCCACAGTCTTAAGAGRATGCCATGATCTTTATGGATGATCAGCACCTATGAAACCACCAATTTTTGTGAAGGACCAAGCTCCCACTTAAGCAAGAAAACATCTTTAATTTGAAAATTTGCATATCCAGCATGCTTAGCAATTAGGAGGAGTTTCATCGATAGCTTTAATTTCAAAACTGAGTTTCTTGGAAGCTGTGGGGCTTTAGGTGCTACAGATGTGAGCAGTTGCCATTCCTGTTTTTGGTTGTTGTCAGACCAGTGGCTGTTTTCCATGCCTGAAGGTTATTTGTCTGATAACTAAAAATAAGTCGTCCCAAATAGTTGGCCTCATCCTATGAACTCATGAATTCCTGCAGAAGATATTTTATCTTGGTTCCATCAGTACAAATTGCAAGAGAAGTTGGGCTGTACATCTTTCTCCATCACATGTGCTGCTGAAATAGGTACTGCAGTCACAGCTTCAGTCAGAAAGTGAAGTCTAGTTTTTAATTTTAATAAGGATAAGTAGAAGTTTTTACTTTAATCCTTTATGCTAAGAATATCCTTAAAAACTTAATTGTATTTGTGATAATGTACGCCCTCTCCATAAAAGGCATTTAATCATTTTAGCTCACTAAAAACACAAATTTGTTCTTGGCAGTTAAATATTGAGGCTRAAATTTATGGTCTGACAGGAACTGTAGCTTTCCTGTGTGGCCAAGGAGGAGAGGTCAACTTAATCATGACTTAAGTGGGGTGTAGCACCTTTGCAAGCCTCTCTCTCYGCTGATTGCATCAGCAACTCTCCTGACTTGAGTACTTTGGTCCTCACAGTTAAGGATGAATGTAGGTCTGAGGAGGGCTCCAGTTTTTGTTGATGAACAGAGGTAAAACACAATTCAGCCAAATATTTTTCCATTCTGTTATTTGTTGCTGTGGCTGTCTGTGAATGTCTCTCTTCCTTTCTATTAATGAATACAGATGTGCAGCTGCCTGCACCCATCTGGCTTTGTTCAATAAATGTGCAGGCACAGACGTTTAAATCAAATATTGATAAATACAGCTTTTAATATGTAAATTTTTGTGAACAAAACTATGTCTGGCTGTTTTATTCTTTTTTTTTTTCTCGTGGAGAGGCATTTGTGCCATGATGATATTTTTTGATTGCCATTGTATTCTGCCTACAGTGGCACATGCATTGATGCTTGAGAGTCAGAAGGATAAGAATAGTTCCTGAAATAGATTTGGGGAGAGGAATAAAAAAAGGTAGCAGGAATTCTTTGAGCATCATAATTATTCTGTTGCGGTTGCAATATCTTCCTCATCCAAATGCCTTTTCAGAGATCAGAGACGCAGTGTGCAAGGTGCCCTAGAGAAATCTTGAATGGTCCCAAATAAGATCTGCAGGAGTGCCAGACAGGACTGTGTTAAAATGTGTGCTGGTGTGTGTGTATGCAGAAAAAGTGAATACTCATAACCCCTGACTTTCAAAATTTGCAACCCTCTTGAAAGTAGTGAGCTAAGGCCCTGCTAATATGTTTGACAGGTGCTTAGTGGGGTTATAAAGGACCATAAGGTGAGTGGCAGTAGTGGAGAGCCTAGCCAAAGGTGAGCAGTCATTTCTCAGGGTAATTTGAACAATTATCACACTTACRGTTAATTCTAAGATCTTAAGGACCTGTGATTTTAAGGGACTTTTTTTTTTCTTCTTTCCCCCTGCCTCTTTTTATTACAAGAAGTTGTTAATCAGAAAAAGTCTRCTGGAAAAGCAGGAAAGAGCAATATCCAAAATATCAGCACTGATATTTTCATCAGAGAAAGTTGCAACTCAGTATGGCTTTAGAGGAGACAARACTGTTGTCCTGGTGTTCAAGGAGYACATGGTGAACTCACTGCATGGCTTGGCATGCTGTTCTTCCCTCTTTTTTAAGCTTTGGCCTTTCCAAAAAATCAGGCATAAAATTATCTTACAGTAAATACGTGGGCTAGTAATATATATGTATATATATATATTTTTATAGGTTCATAAATACACTTTGAATTGCACTTTTTTAATTTTCTTTGGTTTGGAAAGGTTTGTCCTGATTTGGACTGCTCAGAATAGAAAGGACTCTCTGTTATCTTGAAATACAAGATATTTGCCTTCCTCCTCTCCACTTTTCCTTGGTGTTTTTTTTTTTTTTTTTTTTTT
>NW_026623593.1:137809-152742 GCF_030028575.1 Malurus melanocephalus
CCTGTAAGTTGGATGTAGTGAATTATCAGGTCTTCAACTCTCTTCCTGATTGTATGATGCCCTTTGCTACATAGGAAAGACTTGTCCATCTTGTCTTCTTTACTGGGCAAGCAGGTGAAATTGCAGCTTTTGTGGTACATTGAGTTGATTTTGGTTACAGGAAGACAGCAAGAAGTGAGACTTTTTTTTTTTTTTTTTTTTAAACATATGTTACAGTCTCGCCATAATTTATTTTGGGGCAAAAGGAGTAGAAGTAGCTTCTGTGTCCTTCAGCATCTCCCACCCTATGACTTGCTGCCCGCTTGGGTGTGTATGACATATAYGAAGTTACTTCTGAAAGTGGAAGAGGTGTGTTCCCAGGAACTGTGACTGATGGGTTTCTGTCAGGGCTCTCAGGACAAGCCCCGCTGCAGTAGACACAGCACTTATTATTGCTGCTAAGGAGACTTTTAAGAGGAATCAAGGCAGACATGTAAAACTGCTGGGTTTGTATCATTACTCAGTGTCATAAAATGCAAACTTAAGCTATGCAGTCTGTGAAAATACTTCAGTTTCCTTGTCTGACCTCAGAACTTTCTATGGAGAATACTTGCATGTCACTTACGATTTTTTTAGTGTCTCCAGAAATGTCAGAAATTCTATTAGTTTTTCCAGAGACACATATGCAGAAATAGATGACATTATTTGAGTGGTGTATAGAAAGATTACCGGATTAAACAACCTTTTTTGTCTAGACTAAACTACCCTTTTTTCACTGCAGTACAAAAAGTAAAATTTGAAATGTATTAAAAAGCAACATTTTATTTAAGGCTGTAAATTTTGCTTCAAAACAATTTAGATAACATTGCYATTATATATGCAAATGCAAGGAGCAATGTCAATAAGGTGGAAGCTCAGTGGGCTGTATTTTATGCTTTGTGCTGCAGTAAAGGAATGYATCAAAGAAACCTTTCAAATATACACGTATGTTGTAAAAAGTAACACTATAAAACATCAGGATTTGAAACGCTTGCAGTAAGTGCTCTGTTGGATTATGCTGCCTTCATAAAAAGGTTGTCAGCACAAAGAGACTAATTCCAGTCTTAAATTAACCAGCTCAGGGGAGCATGTTTTCGTACCGAGTGGCAGGGCTTGTGAATCACTCCTGGAGCATTTGTCCCATGGATGGAGGAAGAACATGGTCCATAAAATTCACAATGGGTCTGAAAAGCAGAAATGTGTGCTGGAATCCTATTGTGCTCATTGGCTAAACTCAGCGGTGGGGAGCCTGTGCKTCATCAGCTCTGCCTTCATCTAGGAAAGAAAAAGAAAAGAAAAAGCACATAGAAAAAAAGCCCCAAGAAACCATGCATGGGGAAGTTCCTCTCATCCTGAGACTTCTTTTATTCTATTTTTGCACAGGTTTTATTGTTGTCCTGGGCAGAGTCTTAAGCTTTAAATTTTATGTAAATGTTTTCTAAAGAGCTGTGCCCAGATGGAACAGGATGGGGAACATATTTCAGCCCTCGGGTTCAATGTGTTCTGCATGCCAGGGCCCTCACCCATCAYTCTGCAGGCTCCCAGTTCCTCCAGRRRSKRRWGGAATCTCCTGTCTTCCTCCTCCTCCTCACCCTCTGCATGTTGTGGTTTGATTAAAGCATTCCTGAGTCCTTCAGGTCCTCCTTGGAGAAAGGAGGGCTCTTGATGTTGCTACTGGCACTTCTCAAAGTGCACCATAGTAACCAGAAATGTGAAACTATTGAGTTATTATTATCCCCATAAAAAATGAGACATTATCTTAATTCCCTTAAAAGTTACATCATTCTTGCATGTAGGGAATCAGAGAACAGTATTTGGTCAATGTTGTTTTGTTTCAATAAAATGCCAAGATGAGACACTGTCGTGGACAGCCGTTGGCATTCTGTGCTTTGTCCTGGGAAATAAACACCTAACTTTACTGTGCCATTTTAACACCACTCTTAAAAACCTTTGCATGAACAAACACATCTTAAACAATCTGATGCATGTTAACTAGGTGTTCATGAGCTGTGATAGATTATTTTTAATGGYTGGCGTTTACCTCCTCCTTCAAGCCTTCTTTGATAGCCTGCTGCTGTGGGASAATGGAGCAGAACTTTGTGGGCATGGAAAGCCCAGCGCCTGGCCTGAGGAGTTTGGGACCTCAGACTCCATGTCCCCGCTGCTTTCCATCTCTATCTCGCTGGTCTGTTGCCATTTTCCATGCCAGTCTCCATGGTAACATCTCTCAGGATAAAGTAACAGGAATGTGAGTTAGCTCCCTGCCCACAGGAAAGCTGCCACAGTCCTGATGGCGAGACACGGCCCCAGCGCRCGCATTCCAGTGGGGTTAGGCAGGTTACGACAGCTGCTTCCAGTTAAAGGTGAAAGCTCTCCTTTCCCGCTCGCCTCGCCAGGCAATGTCTCCTCAGCCCTTCCCTCTAATGTTTGGAAAGGTCCCTGTGTAATTCTTCTGTGGATTACTTTCCCCCTCCTGTTTGCAGTTTTGCATGATTCATTTTACATTTTAAATGGCTTTGTCAATAAAAGCTTCAGTTTTCAAATGAAACATTAGCTGGTAACTGGGGAAATGTTACAGGAAAATGTTTACTAACAGTTGTTAGTAAATTAATGGGTTTTCTGTGCCACAGAGTACTTAGGAAATGGCAATATAAAAAATGATTTAGAGGGCCAGGCAGTTTATTAGGAATAAAGCACCTGAGTTCTGTCCTTCCCTTGGCTGTTCGAATTGTTGTGTGTCCTTGTGCAAAGTYGCTGTCAAGCCCCTTGCTTTCCCCTTCCCTAAATATGGAAAAAGCAAATGGTTATACACATTCTTAAATTATTTTGAAGATTGCACGTGAACTGCTGCCTAAGTGGGAGCCACATTGGCACCTCTTGGGGTCCTCAAAACCAGAATTTTTTTGGTGTGACTTTAGGAAGTGACCTGTGACTGAGTCCCCCCATAGTTTAGACATAGATGCTTTAGATGTTTAAATTTTTTTTATTATTATTTTAATGAAGCCATGTAGACTTCTTGCAAGCAAATTGCTTTGCATTACCCTTTCTTCACAAGAAGTCTYAACAGGAATCACAACTCTGTTGTTTCAAGCTCTCTACTCAAACCTCAAGAGAGACTTCTGTGAACCACTCAGTTTAATTACACAAGACTGAGGCATTTTGGAAATGTTAACCCATTTTGGAGTGGCCTATATGAAATGTGATAGACCCAGAAGGTGACCCCCTTTAGGGTCCTGAGATCTTCAACTGAAAAATAACCCCCACTTTTGGGCTTGTGGAAATTGGGAGAACTCTGGGGACAGCAAAGTTTGTCATCTCATTTAGTTTTGTATTAAATCTATGTCTTTAAAACAGCAGTTTTCCTTTTTGCCTTTAGAGCTGGAATTCTCAGATAGCTACCCCTACTTCCACCCCAGTATGAAGTCACGCAGATCCTCCAGAAAAGTSAACCAATTAGGTAGCTGGTTTGAAAATGCTGGTCTTGAGACCTTTTTGTTCAGGGCACCTTTTGTCCTAGGTTSTTGAAGTGTCAAGTGGGAAAGGAGGCAGAGTTTGAAGTGTGTGTGTCCCTGGCCTGGCACTGTAGCCCTTTGCACAGCCTGGGTGTGGAGCCTTGGCAAGCACTGCATCTGGCATTGGATAAGAGGGCAATGTAACAGGTTATTATAACTCCACTCCTTATCCCCAGTGCCCTTCACAACAGCTATTAGCGAAATGAGGAGAAGAGGCAGTGAAGTGGTCCTTCAGAGTCCCTTTTGTACTCCCTCTTTTCTACAATGTAAGAAGCAAAGCCTTTGAAGTGACCCTGACAAATGGGAGCGTGCACAAACTCCTGTAGGGAACTTAAGCAGCCTTTTTTCCAGTCACTGTCCTCCTTTTGCATGGGATCCTTCTGCTAAATCTCATTAGAATGGCTAAGTATTTTCMGTAGGGATGATGTAAAAAATCTGGTGGTTTTGCAGATGCTGGCTTTTTGCACTCTTCTCTCTTGTGCTGAGTGGTGGGCATTTATTTAAAATGCTGTGGAAGCATATGGTATTATTTCATCTCRGTGAAATAATACATGGTATCATTAATTGTGGGTTGTTGACAAGATTTTTGTGGAAGCAGTGAAGAGATACATTCAGCTGTGTGGAAGAAATTAATGTATAAATAGAAAACAGAGAAAGTGGAGGCTTTCGTTTTGCCACTCATGCAAACAGGTAAAAACAGATTTTGAATGCAAATATGTATAAAAATAAGGTGTTCTGAATGAATAATTCAGCTTCCTGTGGGAGTGTATGAAATTTATCATTGACTCAGCATYCCCAGTTTGGAAATTGAAGCAACATGTTGTGTCAGCTTGGCAACAACATTGCATGCTCCTCTTACATTGGTGTTAAGAGGCGATTGTTGGTCAGAGATGATTAATATTTACATATGCAACCCAAAAAATATCATTTGCTTTTTGAATTGATTTCTTTGTGGTAGCTCTGGCCAGCTTACCTGCTTGGGGTGAATTATACAGAAGGGAGTTGTGGCAGGGGGAATCTCTCTATTCTCCATGTTGCCCATTAGAGAAGTCAGACTCATTCAACAGCAAAAAACTGGACACACTCTTAAAGCTGTTGCTCACACAGAAGGGAGTTTCCTGCTGTCACTCTGGTCCCCTGCTGTGATAATTTTTCCTCTAGGAGAGCCATTTCCTTGTAGCAGTATTGTGGAAATGCTCTGTGGCTCTATTCTGGCAGGACTCTATGGTGCCCAAGCAGATTAATGAAGTCTCTGGGCTTGGCCTTTCATGGCTGAGTTTTTACTGTAGCGTGTCCAGACCACCAGACCACTGAGTCTTGAAGAGATCTGTTAGTTACTGACAGAAAAGTCCTAATGACATTGTTGTAAACACAGCTGTCTCCCACCCCGGGGTGGGAGTCCCTTTCTTGCAGATTTCTGAAACAGTGTGATTATTTTAAAATATAAATTGGAGTTAATTTTAAAGTATAAACAAAAGGGATATTGCCATCAACAAGGGTGATAAGAAATCAAATTAATAAGATTGCAAAAGCTAAACCTCATGCTATTGCCCTTCATATTCAGGACAGTTGGCCTCTTACAAACACAGAGCAGGGGRGCTTGTTGTTCCTTTGCTTGTTTCATACAGAAATATATCAATGTTTTTTACATCTGTGCTGAAAGTAGTAAAGCCTTCTGTTTCTCAGAATATTTGCATTTGATCAAGTGTTCATGTTAGACAGGCAAATTTATTGATGAGCTGAGTGTTTGAGGCAGTATTATGTCTGAGCATTTTGTGTCTCCCTCTTGTGCATCATCCTTTTGCCAGTGAGAAGTGCTCTGGCTCTGTCGTGTTCTACTTCTCCAAGTATCTGCCTTGGAGGAACACTYTTGTTTCTCCTTGCCCRTAATTAAYGGCACGCAGTACTGCTTGCAAAATRAAAGGACTCTGAGTTCACCTTAGCAGTTATTTACTGTCACCCCATTGCTTAACTTCATTATCTGTTTTGCCAAGTAATGTCTGTGGRTGTGATCAAGTGGAAAAACCTGCTTGTCACCTTTTTACGATCGATCGGTGTGGGAATCTCTGTGCATAATGGTCACTTGTCCTTGTTCTGCAGCTTGTAAATATGTTACTGGACACGGKAGAAAAATGGATACATCCTGCTGGGATGTCATACCTGAGACTCCAAAATCATGAAATCCATCCTTTGACCAATCTCCRTGTTGTCAACTAGACCATGGCACGAGGTGCTGTGTCCAGTCATTCCCTGAATGCCTCTAGGGATGGTGGCTCTGCCATCTCCCTGGGCAGCCTGTTACAATGCTTAACAACCATTTCATGAAGAAATTCTTCCTGATGCCCAGCCTGATCCTCCCCTAGAACAGCTTGAGACTGTGTCCTCTTGTYCTTGTCACTAGTAGCCTGGTAGAAGAGGTTGATTCCCACCTTGCTTTAAACTCCTTTCAGGAGCCAGTTGGTGATTGCTGCTGAAACTTTCAGCTAACCCCTGCTAATCCAACTTCCATTCCTGCTTTCCTGCTGCTGATGTTTCTGCAGCTATGGGAGATGTTGCTACCTTCTGCCTCTCTATACGTCAGGGCCTTCTTTACTGTCTTGGGACCATTCAAGAACACTCAGCAGCCCCCCTACAGGCAAAAATGTAAATAAAATGAAGAAAACAGATTTCCTTCTTCTGTGACATGGAAATAATTGGTTATAATAGTACCACATTAGACTATTCTTCATAGTACTCAGAGTGATCAAGGGATCTGGTGAGGAGATACCAGTGTAGAGGAGGACCTCTATTAACTTCTCACCAAAAGTGAGAGATGAGGAGATGCAACAAAGGTCTTCAAAGACCTCAGAGGTAAATGGTAATGCCACTGTATCATACATGTAATTGTCCAGGGTTTGGCTATTTTCTGTGTTTTTCTTCATGCCAAATGCATAACCTGAAGAGTGAAGCATGGAGAAGCAGTCTTAGATTTAAGATTGATCTAAGACTGTAGTCTTAGATTTAGGGTGTCAGGGAATTGAAGATTATAGTCTGTTCTAACTCAAGGTCACACAGCTCCATAACAAATTGTTAAAACTTCCTTCACTCTTGTTTCCTCCCTGAGAATGAGGATCGTTGGGCAAAAAAARACTCATATTCCTCAAACGTTCTAAAATTACAGTGTCTTGGCTGAAGGTAAGTATTTCTAATTGGGGATTTTCTTAATGCTTATTTAGTACTTAAYATTTTAAAATAGTTTCAAATAGATAGATGATGTAAATGAGAAAGGATTTACACACAACTCTCAAAATAAATGTCTGTTGCAAATGATAGAATATGGGATTTTAGAAATTAAAGGCAATTTAGAAATTAAAGGAGATTTCATTCCTGATTCCACACAAGAACCTKACAATAAGGAATACTTATTGAACAGTTTGCAGAGGATGATATGTTTTGCCTGGACTGTAGTCAGYCAGTTTGCCAACATTGTTCAATGCTTCTGCATAGTCTTGATTTTGATTTTAACCCAGATGTCTTTTGTTGGGAAGAGTCTGTAATGGCMCTGTGCATAACCAACAGAAATTGAATAGTTTTTTAAGATTTCACAATGKCATTTGACAAATGTGGTGCTAGAATGAAAATATTTTATGTCTGCTGAGTTCCTGTCAGCTCATTTTAAAGGCAGGGGGGGAAGAAGAGCTGTTGAATGTAAGAGTAATTGTTATGTTTTCTTCCTCAGTGATACAGCTGCCTTTAGTTGTCAGTTATTTTCTTTCACAATTTTAGCATGATTTTCTTCCTCTTTTTTGACTATTCCCTGTTTTTTAATAAAGAAATTACTTTAGTCTTGAAAGTGTGTGTTTCATAAATAYCATCTGATTAGTTTTAGTGTCTTTTGTTTTACTTTGTTCCTTTGACATATCCTCATGGCTTTATAACTTTAGTAATTTTTGATGCATGCTCAAAACTCATTCCCTCCACTTGACTYATATTTAAGTAGATGTTTTAAAGGCTTTGCTGCAGCAAGATCTCAGTCACCAGTGTCTTGTGAGATTCATTAGTTAAGTTCTGTAAATACCATAAAATGCATGTCAGAAAGCCTATTCGTAATCTGTGGTTTGGCTAGGAGAAGCTTTCTGCTTTCAGTTTGAGCRGATTTTTTTATTTTCTTTTCTTCCCTTTGCTGCCTTGAAATGCTTGGTATTTCCAAATGGAGCACATCTTAAAAATTCCACTGTCCTTGAAAGGAATTTTCTGAATTCCTCTGTGTTTCCATAGCATAGACACCCCCTTTATTGCTGGTTAGGTGGCACTTCAAAGCTTTGGTTTGTGAAATTGCTGGTTGGAAGTCACACAAGAATTTTTGTTTTAAATTAATAGGAATCTGAATCAGATTTGGGKTTTGTCAGATTTTAAAATTGAAAAAAACGATACCAGCAAGACCACAAGCACTTGTTTCATGCCAGCCTGTTTTATTGATGATGTCTCATCTTTTTCTTAGGATTGGGGATATGATCTACCATTCTCTAAACAGCTAGGCAGTAAAATCCAAGAAAGYAATATTTCTTCTCTTCGATGCTCTGCACTTACTTACATCCCTGCTCCCWGCACTAACTTTAGTAGGAGTTTTATTGTGGCCAAAAAAATTGTGATTTGACTCACTGATTTTCAGTAATATTGTTTGAAAGAGAACTATTGCATTCACTCCCAGTTAGTGTAGTTCTGTACTTTTTATGATGAAGCATAAATTTTGATGAACCATTTATGTAAAATTCCTGCTGTGGTTTTACTCATCTTAAGCAGATCTACCTTCCTCTGAAGAAAACCATGCACTTGAATGACTCTGTGGTCAACAGCATTAGAAAAACAGGTTGTCTTGGAAAAATATATTTGCCAGTGTTACACATTGGAATGTGTTTTTTTYGTCCTACCGCTCATATTCCAGTGCTGATACAAATTGCAGCTATTAAATTTGTCTGCTTTGTCTCAGCCCAACTAGCATTTTACTRTTTTACTGCTTGTTTGTCACTGGATCAAGATGAAAACTTCTGCTTGCCTTTTATTTTTTTTCCAAGGAAAAATACAAGTAGAATCTATTGACATTTGCTGTGACAAGAAGCAAGGATGCWCTTCCTGTAGAAKYGATCTTTGCATGTCGCTATGCACTCAATCATAATTTCCTGGAAAAAAAAAAAAAAAAAGAGTATGTTTTGGAAGCCAGGTATGGGTTTCATTCTACCTCCTTGCATTCTATGGAGAAATCACCATTTCTGGTAGTGGGGTAGAGAAACCACTGTAGCCAAGAACTGAATTGGTCTTTATGTGGAAGGGAGGGTGTTAAAACATGCTGGATTTCCTRGGTTTGCATAATGTAACCAAGACAAAGCATGTGAAAGCAAAAGAACTGTAAGAATGTTAATATGACTCCAATTGCTGAAACATATGGAGCCAATTGCTGGCACTGCCTCAGCACAACTGGGAATGGAAATTAGCATTTTTCTCTGCAAATTATGGGATATTTGTCTTCCTGCAGTTTTCTAATTTTTATGGYATTTTTCTTGTTTAAAAGCAGGGATATTTTGAAGAGCAAGGTAAGCTATTCTGCCGTCAATATTAATTTCTGGTCTTGTTTTGAGTGTGTTAAAACAGTAGAATTATGGGCAAAGAAAGAAAAATGTGAAGAGAACTTGGTATGCTGTTGAACGTATTCTCTTAACTTTGACACATTCTTGCTGATCTCACCATGGCACACACTGAGGAAGGAACTCCTAATAGATTTGCAAAAAAAAACATGCTGATATCTTGGAGGTGGTACACTGACAAACAAAGTTTAAATCATATTTGGGTTGTGATGTGTCTTCTTTGATCTTTAACACAGATCTGTATTTCAGTTGATTGATGCGATGAGTCACTTTTAAAAATAAATCTAAAAGCTTTTAAAATCTTAGATTTTGATCCTGAAAATCCTTTAATATTAAGAAAAAACTATATGGTAACTTCAAAAATAACTGTGCTCCAAAGAAATGATTGCTTGATTTGTGCTCTCAAGTGAACTTTCCTCATTCTACCTTCGTCATTCCTTCTTTTCTGATTTTAAAATTGTTCCAAGTGGAGAGAGGAAGGGTTTTTAACCCTATGGCATCTGTAATTTTAAAAGATTTTTTGCTATTTTCTTTTCTGTTCTTAAAGATTTTTTTCTAAAACTTTACTTTGTTTTTGTTGCTGCTGTTATTATTATAATTATTATTTATTATTATTCCTTAGTGGATCRAGCAGATTTATATTCAAGTTTATGCCTAGAGACTTAGACATACATAGAGAGCTGTTTCCTGGAATATCACCATGTTTAAGCACCAGCTGTTTAAGGACCTTTTAATGTATCTMTATCTATCTATATCTATATCATCTATATATCTAKATCTAATCTATACCTAYATATCTTTAGTATTTCTTGAAACCTCTGCCTTCAGTTGGCAAGTTCCCTCTGTTTTTAATAAAGCAAGTTGTTCTTGTTGTGGTTGACAACAGCCCTGGAAATAGTACTTATGCTACTTTATGTAAAACAATGAAAAAGAATTTTTACACCRAATCCTTTCTTTCTCTTATGTTTGTTTTGCCCCTGTGTCAGAGGGAAAACCTAAGGCAGGGAAAGAMGATGCCCTTCATTTTTAAAGCAATTTAGATGAAATTTCTTCTAAAAATTTATTTCAATACAACATGCGCATTCCTTCTCATTATTTAAAATTATCGACCCAAGATGCAAATTTGATATTTTAATAAGCAGGAGATATAACTGAGTGCTCTGCTTTTACATAGCTCCTGTGCACACMGTGACCCAGTAGGCAGCTTCTTTTATGAACTCTGCAGTATCTTCATTGGTTTGACTGGAACATTTCCAGGTTTGAAGCAGCCCAGGAGAAAATTGCCACTGGGATTCAGTTACATGGAGTGTAAGAACTGGTTGGATGTTATTATTTTTTTTTTTTTTCCCCTAGATAGAAAGAGCCAGTTTTGTCAAAACCAAAGTGTTTATAGGAACATAACCTTTTTTGATGAAATTTTATTGGGAAAGAACTAGGTAGAACTTCTTGTGAAAATACAGTGCAGTTGCATGTATAAGCTTGAATACATATTGAATATGGAAAGCAGTATTCTAGAGCAGTCCCGCTGTGATGCTTATTTGCCCAGTTCCTGGCAATAAATGGTTTAGTGGTTCTGAGATCAAGCTTGCATCCAGGCAATTAACCTTCACAGTGATCACTGAATCCTTCCTCCATGATCTSTTCTGCAGCTGTTCATACTTCTGGYTACCCAAGTGTCGGGTKGTRTGAGCTGCACATCTTAGCTGAGCTTTCCCTGAGAAAGCTCTTTCTTCTGTTGACTTTAAGCCTGACAAGTAGCTTCTCTGGGCTATCCTTTTATTCCTTGCCACTTGTCCACATTACCTGTGATTTCTTTAATACACCTTTATTGTCCTGTTCTCCAGGATTTGTCTCTTTCCCAAAGTGGAGGCTATGTCACACCTCTGATCGCTTTTGTGTCCTCCTCCTGTAGCGTCTCAATTTCCTGTGTGTGGTTATTGTGAGATGAAGAGTCAGACAGCCAAGCCCTCTTTCAGATGCAGTTGCAGCAGAGCATAACAGGGCCCCTTTTGTTTGTTGAATATTTATTCGCACATAAGTGAAGTTTGTGAAGTCCTGTCCCTCTGGAGACCATCTCTCCTTCTAACCCAGGGCTCAGCCCCTCCACCACTGGGCTTGGAAGGATGGTCCCAATGCACTGCTATTTGCTAGTGACAGAATTCTGGTTTGGCAAGAAATAGCCACACACTTTCCCATAGTGGAGCTTATTAAAAACTGCAGATTTGCAATATCATGTTCCTTATTTTTTGTGTATTTCTTACAGTAATAACTCTGATGATCTGGGACCTTCTGAGGAGTGATGTTTTGCTGATGCCAATTTCTTTATTTCTTCCCCAAAACCAGACATTTCTCAACATTACCTTGTTTTTAATGACATATAAGGAGGGAAACAATTCCACATAARTTGTCAGATTTTGGATAGAAAAACAGGTTTTGGGTTGGAGTTTGTGTTTTGGGGTTTTTTGGTTTTTTTTCCATTTTGTTTTCTTTAAACATGGACTACTGAGGTATGAGGAGCGCAGCTGTGTCCTGCCTCCACTTCTACACTCTTCCTCTTACTTACAAAGTGCCTGATTTTCCTGTGGGGAGATAAAAGCTCCACTTATCCAAATTGTTATATCAGCCAGAGTCAAAATTAGAGTCAAATTTGTTGGGTTCTTCCGCATGTCTCTGCATTTTACAGCATGTTAACATAAATTAAAACAATGTTTTTCTTACTTGAAGGGTCCTGTCATTGCTCTATGAGTTTAGATTTGACTTATTATAATGTTAGAGTACTTTTCTACCTTTAATGAAAGTTTTTCCTTTAATCTGATTCTATTGTTACATTTGGTCTCTTGGCAAAGTACAATGCTGAGGAAGTGTTTTCATTTTRTAAAATGATTGCTAAAAGTGAAACATTTACTTCCCCCAAGAATTTTCAGTAARTATAGGCAATTTTATTGAAGGAAACTCTAGAAATTAATTTGAAAATACAACCCTTTAATATGAGTAAGTTGTTCCACAAATAACAGCAGGAAAATAAGTAGGGGTTTAAAAAAATGAAATAACCTAACCTCCAAATTACTCTTTACATTCAAATTCTCAGCTTGAGTAAATCAAAACTGCTGTGTGAAGTGATATGATCTATTTTCACTTAAAACTATTCTATCTAAGTCAGTGGAAATATGCTATTTTCACATGCTGGCTACTGGGGTATTAAAGATTRCCCTAAGAAAAACAGCGGCCTTTTTGATTCAGCAATGGGGCTTAAATTCTTGAAAACAAAAATTAGGCAAGTAGTKGATGTTATCATTGCCCATTTTATTCCTGTTTGCAATGAAGAATAACGTATCAGAGAAGGACTGGCAAAATCTGGATCCAGACTTCTAAATTCTGGTATTTTAGATCCAGAGCTCCAGGCTGGAATGATGAGTCGTTTTCTTTTTGTTTAAACCATTTCCTGTAAAAGAAAGAGAAGGATGATGGAACCCTCTGAAGTTCGTCTGCAAGTGGCATCTGACCTTAACGTGGGAACTTCAGTGGCTTGGTTGTCGGTTCAAATGAAGAGGAGCTTTCCAATCTGCTGTAAATAAACAACAAAGCTTCAAAGGAGACGAGTTACAGCAATACAAACCGCATGCCCTATACCTCTTGTATTGATTAAATCGTTCTCTAAACCTGTGGACATTTGACACCTCAATCAGCTTTCCCAAGTTGTACATCAATTTTGTTTTGGTGATAACAGCTCGACTTCTAGCATAGATATATTGCAAATATAGAAAGATGCTTCAGCAAAAATACTAGRAAGGCTTTACAATTTACTCTTGGGGCAAGGGTCACTAACTCCTTTGATATTTTCTTTTCCTCCTTCTGCATGGTTCATTAAATTCCCTGAAAGGATGGWGTATGTTGTGCACATAAATGAACTGGTGATAACAAGGTCCCATCACTTATGTCTAGTAACTTGTTAAAAAAMACCCCAAACAACAAACCCCAAACCTCTCTACTGTTGAATGGAGCTATCTTCACACAAGTATTGTCCAAGTACTTTTAAATCATTGTGAGTCAAACTTGTAAGAATGTATTGCACTCACAAGTTGCAAGGACCTTTGTCAGATAATTAGTGTATTTATTATCACTTACTTTGATAATAATTGGTAGGTAATGTGAGTCAGTTTTTAGGTATTGATATATCCAATGTTTAGTCTCATCATTGTGTTCATCAGAGAAAGTGAACTGCAAGCCAGGAACTTTTCTGCTCTTAAGGAACAGTTGCTGCATCTGGCAGGAAGAGGAGTTGAGGAGTTATTTTTTGAATTTGGCATCTGTGAACCAGAGTTTTTACCAAGATTGTGAATTACTATACTATACTATACTATACTATACTATACTATACTATACTATACTATACTATACTATACTATACTATACTATACATTTGTGACAGAAATTATCAACCCCCATTATCAGTGTCTACATCTTCATTCACATTATTCAATGCAAATTCATGTAAAAATACCATATTGCAAAAAGTTACTATAATTTGTGATTTGTAGGTTGCAACATGCTTTTTTTCCTCCCCTCATATGCAGAATTTTTCATGTTTTTTACTTCAAGGGCTCTCAYGATGACACTATTGATACTATTATTAAAAGTATTGAAAAGATAAATTTTATTATAGATATTTCAATAAGGAAGGTATTTTTTCTTATTTTTTTAATGTGTTCCTGCAAAAATCCATTTTCAGAAAGAAGGCTGGTTTGTAAATGGTTTTCATGAGAATGTGTCCCATGAGCTATTACTGATGTAATTTATGGAGTACATTAGCTATTAAAATAGTTATGTTTTTTCAAAGTCAGATTGCATTTGCCTAAAACAAGCCTTGGCCATCTCTCCATTTCTTGCTTCTCAGGCCTTGAAGGAAGTAGGACTAACCCAAAAGATTAGCAAGGTCACTGAATCTGAATTTAGGAAGGATCAGAGCTTGTGTAGTCTGTTTATTCCTTCCCTTTAGGATTACAGATGCTCCTTGCACAGCTAGAGTTCATAGGATAGGRGAACTGATAAAGATGGGAAAGACAACTGAGCAATCTTTGCTGCAGCAACATAATCCCTAGTAAAATCCTTAATGATATCAATGGGTTTTAAAACCAACTTGTTTTCTCTCTGCATGATGAGATCCTCGCACAGTGCTCCAGCAGCTCGCTGCCTAGAAATCACAGGATGAGTCAGTGCAAGCATCAGAAAAAGAYACTGAGTCTTGTTCTTCTCTCTAGTTCTATGTGGTGATCTCCAAAATATGACCTTGGAATTTGTCTGGGTRTAAATAAATGAAACAATAAATGRAAAATAATAAATGAAAGTGGACTAGTAATGCTAGTAATATGTGTCCATTTTAGCTCAATTTTCTGCAGTGAGAGAAGCTTGTGAGGTCGGTTGCCCTGAGAAACACTTCAAGGTGAACTGGATTATMTAGTGAAAATGCTTTACTCAAGCAAATAACAAGAAAGGGGAGGAACTAGCTAATTCAGAAGTGAAAACATTTTTTCATGTTTCTCATTTCTGAAGTCCAAACATATTTTCTTACTGTGCCTCTTGCTGTTTCTTCCATTGAAATTTCTTTTTTTTTTTTTTTTTTTTTTTTTTTTTTTTTTTTTTTTTTTTTTTTTTTTTTTTTTTTTTTTTTTTTTTTTCTGGACAAGGATTGAAAAAATAAGTGTGTTTAAGTGGGCTGAAGGAGAAAAGGTCTTCAAGCAATTAGGCTAATAAATATTCATTTTTATTTGCATTGCATTCAGAA